>NW_027332010.1:936391-1236391 GCF_048418815.1 Hemitrygon akajei
TAAGTGAAAGCATTAACAGATATTTCAACGATCACATGGATAGAATAGGTTCGACTGGATATAGCTGACAAACAGCTATGAGATGAGCGTAGATAGATGTCTTGACTATAAAGACCACTTTGGCGGAAATGCTTATTTCAGTCTCTCGAATCCCGTGAATTAATGATTTAATGAATAGATGGCAGACGGGAGCGTAATTATGAGTAATCAGCAGTAAATTAGCATCATAATAAATGTACTTCGTCCACAAAATCGCACCGAAGACAACTAGTATGAGAGCTCCTTTTGCCTTTTTCATCTGGGAAAGGTGACGCATTTCGAAAAGGCGGAGCAGACTCCGTCGGCCAAATGGCCTAATTCTGTTCCTATATCTCATAGTCTAACGGTCGTAAATATTATACTTGTGAAAGAACACCAGAAGGAAAGCTTCATTAACAACAACACTGTTGTTGATATTGAAGAGATATTTGGACCGATATAAAACAAGAGCTCCAATTTCGTGATATGAGATGGAAAGACCTGCTTGTCTGATTTAACTGGTAGGTTCACCGAAAGAGCTGCCAGGTTACTGCATTTGTAAGGACATATTTTTGTTTTCCCTATAGCTACAATCTGCCACATAATCTCCATATACGTTAATCGTTCTTTCTTTGGACAAGATGACTGTCCTTACAGTGTTTCATGTAGATATAATAAAGGCGTGAGAGTTCCCAAACAAAACACTTATAAGGAACAGGTTCTATAATAAAATAACCTGGGACTGGAGACGACAAAAGCTGTTCCGACATTACATACTGGAGATACAATGAAGGAATGGGACTTCCCACACACCGGGGCAGCGTGAGGATAAGCTACTATTATGTCTTACGGCGGATATCAACTCCAGTCAGGAAAATATGGAGACTGCATCACCTCCTGATAAATCACCTATGTTAGACATCATCTGACTTCCCACAATGAACAAACAGACCCTTGAAATATTTGCAAAATAATGAAAGAAAAAAAATACAGTGAACGATGTATGAAAATAACACTCCTGCAAGGAATAGCACAAAATGTCAATGGAGAAAGGAGAAATCAATCGGTACGTCATTGAGAGAAATACGAGTATTTCGTGTTAAACAGTGCAGTTCTATGCAAAAAAAAATGGCAATGAATGTATCTATTTTTAGAGATTGTTTTTTGAAACAAACTCTGTACATTAATTAGACATGACCCCGCATACTCCATATCAGTTTGGAATCATAAATTGAATCTTGGAAACATAAATTAGACCCTGGAAGCATAAACTGGAAACAGATGTTCTCAGGGAAACGTGCGGAGGAAATGTGATAAATGTTCAGGGGATATTTGCGTGGGGTTCTGAGTAGGTACGTTCCAATGAGACGTGGAACGGATGGTGGGGTACAAGATCCGTGGTGTACAAAGGCTGCTGGAAATCTAGTCCAGACGAAAAGAAGGACTTACGAAAGATTCAAAAAACTAAGTAATGATAGGAATCCAGAAGATTATAAGGCTAGCAGGAAGAAGCTTAAAAATGAAATTAGGAGAGCTAGAAGAGGCCATGAGAAGGCATTGGCGGACAGGATTAAGGAAAAACCGAAGGCATTCTACAAGTATGTGAAGAACAAATGGATCAGACGTGAAAGAATAGGACCAATCTAGCGTGACAATGGATAAGTGTGTATTGAACCGGAGGAAATAGAGGAGGTACTTAATGAATACTTTGCTTCTGTATTCACCACGGAGAAGGATCTTGGCGATTATCGAGATGCTTTGCAGTGGACTGAAAAGCTTGACAATGTAGATATTAAGGAAGAGGATGTGCTGTAGCTTCTGGAAAGCATCAAGTTGGATAAGTGACCGGGACGGGACGGGTTGTGACCCAGGCTACTGTGGGAAGAGAGGAAGGAGATTGCTGACTCTCTGGCAATGATCTTTGCATCATCAAAGAGGACAGCAGAGGTTCCAGAGGATTGGAGGGGTTGCGGATGGTATTCCCTTATTCATGAAAGGGAGTAGGGATGGCCCAGGAAATCATAGGCCTGTGAGCCTTACTTCAGTGGTTGGTAAGTTGATGGAGAAGATCCAGAGAGGCAGGATTTATGAATATTTGGAGAGGCATAATATGATTATAGTCAGCATGGCTTTGTCAAAGGCAAGTCATGCCTTACGAGCCAGATTGAATTTTTTTGTTGATATGACTAAACACATTGATGAAGGTAGTGCCGTAGATGTAGAGTATATGAATTTTGGCTAGGCATTTGATAAGGTATCCCATGCAAGGCTTAAGGAGAAAGTAATGAGGCATTGCCTTGTGGAACCAGAACGGGCATGCCCACTGAAGGCAAATGTGGTTGTAGTCGGGTCATATTCTGCATGAAAACCGGTGACCAGTGCTGTGCCTCAGGGAACTGTTCGGGGAACCCTACTATTTGTGATTTTTATAAATGACTTGGATGAGGAAGTGGAGGGATGGGTTAGTAAATATGCTGATGACACAATGTTGGGGGTGTTGTGGATAATGTGGAGGACTGTCAGAGGTTACAACGGAACATTGATAGGATGCAAAAATGGTCTGAGAATTGGCAGATGGAGTTCAACCTAGATAAGTGTAAGGCGGTTCATTTTGATAGGTCATATATGATGGCAAAATATAGCATTAATGGTAAGACTCTCGGCAGTGTGGAGGATCAGAGGGATCTTGGGGTCCGAGTCCATAGGACACTCAAAGCTGTTACGCAGGTTGACTCTGTGGTTAAGAAGGCATTCAGAGCATTGGACTTCATCAATCGTGGGATTGAGTTTAAGAGCCGAAAGGTAATGTTGCAGCTATTTAGGACTCTGGTCAGACCCCACTTGGAGTACTGTGCTTAATTCTGGTCGCCTCACTACAGGAAAGACGTGGAAACCATAGAAAAGGTGCAGAGGAGATTTCCAAGGATGTTTCCTGTGCTGGGGAGCATGGCTTATGAGAATAGGTTGGGTGAACACGGTCTTTTCTCCTCGGAGCGACGGAGAATGAGAGGTGATCTGATAGAGGTGTACTAGATAATGAGAGGCATTGATCGTGTGGAGTGTCAGAGGCTTTTTCACAGGGCTGAAATGGTTAGCACGAGAAGGCATAGTTTTAAGGTGCTTGGAATTAGGTACAGTGGAGATGTGTTTTTACACAAAGAGCGGTGAGTGCGTAGAATGGGCTGCCGGCGGAGGCGGTGGAGGCGGCAACGATAGGGTCTTTAAAGAGTCTCCCAGATGGCTGTTTGGAGTTTGCCATGGGTAATACCTAGGTAGTTCTAAGGTAGGACACACAGACAGACAGACAGACAGACAGACAGACAGACAGGCAGACAGACAGACATACTTTATTGATCCCGAGGGAATTTGCTTTCGTTACAGTAAACTATGCCAAGTGGGAAATAAGTCCAGGACCAGCCTATTGGCTCAGGGTGTCTGACACTCCGAGGGAGGAGTTGTAAAGCTTGATGGCCACAGGCAGGAATGACTTCCTATGACGCTCAGTGTTACATCTCGGTGGATGAGTCTCCGGCTGAATGTACTCCTGTGCCTGACCAGTACATTATTGAGTGGATGGGAGGACATTGTCCGAGATGGCGTGCAACTTGGACAGCATCCTCTTTTCAGACACCAAAGGACGTGATCGGCACAGCTTTGTGCCGAAGGACCTGTATTGTGCTATATGTTTTCTTTCTATGTTTCTATGTGGAGGTGGACTTCGAGATGCATAAACTAATCTAATCGTTTATTGATGTCAGTTGTGGGAAAGATGCTGCAGTCATTTACAAAAGTGGAAATTACGACACATTTGGATAACAGTAGAAGGACCAGTCCGAGTCAGCATGGATTTATGAAGGGGGAATCATGCTTGACAAAACTTCTGGAATTTTTTTGAGGATGTAATTATGAAAATGGACAAGGGAGATCCATGGATGTAGGATACCTGAATTTCAGAAAGCCTTTGATAAAGTTCCACATGGGATATTAGTGGGCAAAATTAGGGCACATGATATTGGGGGCAGAGTACTGACATGGATTGAAAATTGGCTGGCTGACAGGAAACAAAGAGTAGCGATTAACGGGTCCCATTCGGAATGGCAGGATTGTGACCAGTGGGGTACCGCAAGGTTCGGTGCAGGGACCGCAGCTGTTTACAATATACCTTAGTAATTTAGATGAAGGGATTAAAAGAAACATTAGCAAATTTGCCCATGACATAACGCTGGGTGGCAGTGTGAAATGTGAGGAGGATGCTATGAGAATGCATGGTGAATTGGACAGGCTAGGTGACTGGGCGAATGCATGGCCGATGCAGTTTAAGGTGGATAAATGTGAGGTTGTCCACTTTGGTGGCAAGAACGGGAAGGCAGATCACTATCTAAATGGAGTCAAGTTAGAAAAAGGGGAAGTACAACGAGATCTAGGTGTTCTTGTACATCAGTCAATGAAAACAAGCATGCAGGTACAGCAGGCAGTGAAGAAAGCTCATGGCATGCTGGCCTTTATAAGAAGAGGAATTGAGTAGAGCAGTAAAGAGGTCCTTCTGCAGCTGTGCAGGGCCCTGGTGAGACCCCCCCCTGTAGTATTGTGTTCAGTTTTGGTCAAATTTGAGGAAGGAAATTCTTGCTATTGAGGGAGTGCAACGTAGTGTCACAAGGTTAATTCCCAGAATGGCGCGACTGTCATATGTTGAAAGATTGGAGCGACTGGACTTGTATACACTGGAATTTAGAAAAATGAGAGGGGATCTGATTGAAAAATATAAGATTATTAAGGGATTGGACACGCTGGAGACAGGAAGCATGTTCCTGCTGATGGGTGAGTCCAGAACTAGAGGCCTCAGTTTAAGAATAAGGGGTAGACCATTCAGAATAGAGATGCGGAAAATCTTTTTCACCCAGAGAGTGGAGGGTACGTGGAATGCTCTGCCCCAGAAGGCAGTGGAGGCCAAATCTCTGGATGCATTCAAGAGAGTGTTAGATAGAACTCTTATAGATAGCGGGGTCATGGGATGTTGGGAGAGGGCAGGAACGGGATACTGATTGTGTATGATCAGCCATGGTCACAGTGAATGGCTGTGCTTGCTAGAAGAGCCGGATGGACTACCCGGGCACCTTCTGTCTACTGTCTATTGTTTACTGAGTTATTTATCTTCAGGTTGACCACTTTTGTGGCACCAAACCAATCTGAAAGCAAGAAGGAAGTGTGAGCATTCCCCGTCCGGGAAAGATTATTGAATTGAACAATCAAACGAAATGCCTTCCATAACCTTAGAATTTTAATGCGCTTCGCCTATTGTGACTATTGTTGATTATTTGAGGGCGATAGTCCTCGTAAAAATATTGAGACTGAGGATTATTTCATGTGAAACGCACCAACTCTGTGTCATAGAATACATATAATGTGCAACGTTCTCGTTTGAAGGTGTGCATAAACAGAATTGAACATAATTCTTATTTCGTAATTCTTCCGAGAGAGCGATTTTCATTGCACGATGACGCAATCCATATAAATAGCTTACCTCAAGTGTTTGTTTAGTGGACTGTCACTGATGCGACTAACCACGTGGTATGATTAATTGTCAGAGGACACTTTCCTCTCCTGTATAAGAGCTTGCAAAGCAATCAACAGTAGCGATCAGTAGCTGGACTGCTTTCAACTGATCACCAACTCACACAGAAAATGGGATATCCAGCAATTTACTACATTGCGAGAATTTACTATCCTGTACTGGCAGCGATTGGTATCCCTGGTAAGTAACTGGAATTGGCTCCGGCTGTATGTGTGTGTTTTGCTCTTGTTGCATTTGTTACAGTCGGTGCCTCCTCCGGTTAGATTTAAAGTTATATTTTATTTTATTCTTTAATTTTACCCTGGAATTGTTGCTGTTTTCTCAGGTCCGATCACTTTGTCAATATTAACAATTGATTGAGTGTTAATATTGATACTGTTCCAGCATTTTACCTTTCTCGTCTTTGCAGCTTTACCATCACGTGTTGTTCCAAATCTGATTCTACATCGATACAGAATCTCAAATGTTCACTAAAATGAAAACAAATCCTACAGCATCGCCGCAGCTCTCTTTGCCAGCACCCCGGTTTTTCGGCAACACCCAGTTCCTTTTTTCTCCGTCTCAATGTCACTAGAAAGACTTCTTGTCTGTTTATTTATTGACATGTCTCTGAAATTGCTACGATAAGCTGAAAAACTCTTTTATTTTACCGTGTCCCCTTAGGCCCAGTTTTGATTTAAATAAAAATTTACTCCATTTCTTCCATTCAATATACAACATGAGGGAGCAAAATTCCTTATATTGCTTCTCAGTCGCAATGTACAAGATTGAAGTTTATTTGCCACCTGTACATCGAAACGCATTTAGCCGTCCTGTCCCTCCACTCCAAATGTCATCTCCCTGAGTCCATTTTATCCCTGCAATATATAAAACATTTAGCATTCTCAGCTGTCTGGATGAGTGAGTCGATAAGCCGTTCACCGATAACTTGCCGACAACTGGAAAGTTGCGGCTCAACTGTTACTCGGGTCCGTCGTTATCATCCAACCGAAGGACAGTGACGGAGCCCATACGAAGAACATTTCCGCTCTCGGAGTTGAAGCCTGTCACACCCGAGATATGATCAGATGTCTGAGATTCACTCAATCCGATGTAACACATTTCTATGCGTGTATTCCAAGCTAACATGATCTGGGTGTCTGCGCATGAACCTAACTCTTCTTTGCTTCCTTGCAGTTAATTTAGTGGCGATTGTGATCCTGTCTCTGGGAAACTGCGGACTCTCTAAATGCATCTCCCGTTACCTGGTGGGAATGGCAGCAGCTGACTTACTGGGTGTTATTATTTCTGTTGTAATCGATCAGATCAATAATATTTATGTTTATGCCCTTCCTTTGCTCATTACGCCGGTTTGTGCCGTGACGCTTGTCCTGAGTGTTGGAACCATGGACTGTTCTGTTTGGCTCACGGTGGCTTTCACCTTCGATCGCTGCGTTGCAATCTGCAGTCGAAAGCTGCGGGACCGGTACTGCACCGAGAGGATGGCGACTATTGTGATCGGAATTGTATGTTTAGGATGTTGTGCGAAAAGTATTCCATTCTACTTTGTGGTAGAACCTTACGTTATCATTGACAACATACCGTGGAGATGCATTTTGAAAATGGATTTCCTAACTTCACCAACATGGAAAGCATTCCAGTGGTTTAACACCATCACTACACCTTTATTGCCGATCGGTTTGATTCTACTTTTTAATGCTTTCACAGTCAGTCATATTATCGCGGCAAACAGAGTTCGCCGGGGGCTCAGGAACAGCAGTGAGAAAAAGAATGATCCAGAGGTGGAGAACCGGAGAAAGTCAATAATTTTGTTGTTCACACTGTCAGCCAATTTCATATTGTTGTGGATCCCCTATATTGTATATACTATGAACTGGCAAGTTGAGAATTACTCTTACACAGACAAATATTTGAACACCCCGACATATATCCTGCAACAGTTTGGGTTCATGTTACAATATCTCTGTACCTGCACCAACACGTGTATCTACACTCTGGCACAAAGGAAATTCAGGCAGGAGCTGAAGGCAGTAGTCAAACATCTGGTTACGTTATATGATCGACTCTGTCGCCTAAAACGCTGTTCGATTATATGCTTCGAATGAGTTCAAATGCATTTCAATGTTATTTCCATGTCTGGTAAATGTGTCTATATTCCAGCAGCCAGGGGAGCAAATGTTAGTAGTTTGCCGGTTCCAGTAAAGTCAGCAAAATTACTTCAACAATACGGGGAAGAAACAACAAATGGGCTCTCTAAGGATCTCCAATCCTATTTACCCGTTCCCTCACAAAAATTACTATCGTAACGGTTCAGAAGTTCACCCTGACAACCCCCTGCTGAACCCTCACCAACATTGCTTTTGGTCCATTACAGAGGTCCGCAACCCCAGAGACTGGGAACGATACACTATGGGGTTAACAGAGACTAGGGACTGTACAGTATAGGGATGACAGAGACTGCAGACTATAGAGAATAGTGGAGTCAGAGACTGGAGACTATACAGTATAGGGCTGACAGAGACTGGACACTATAGAGTATAGGGGTGACAGAGACTGGAGATTATAGAGTATAGGGGTGACAGCGACTGGAGACGATACACTATGGGGTTGACAGAGACTAGGGACTATACAGTATAGGGGTGACAGAGACTGCAGACTATAGAGTATAGGGGTGACAGAGACTAGGGACTGTACAGTATAGGGATGACAGAGACTGCAGACTATTGAGAATAGTGGAGTCAGAGACTGGAGACTATACAGTATAGGGGTGACAGAGACTGGAGTCTATAGAGTATGGGGGTGACAGAGACTGGACACTATAGAGTATAGGGATGACAGAGACTGGAGTCTATAGAGTATAGGGGTGACAGAGACATGAGATGATATACTATGGGGTTGACAGAGACTAGGGACTATACAGTATAGGGGTGACAGAGACTGGAGATGATACACTACAGGGGTGACAAAGACTGGAGACTATAGAGTATAGGGGTGACAGAGACTGGAGATTATAGAGAATAGGGGAGTCAGAGACTGGAGATTATAGAGTATAGGGGTGACAGCGACTGGAGACGATACACTATGCGGTTGACAGAGACAAGGGACTGTACAGTATAGGGGTGACAGAGACTGGCGTCTACAGAGTATAGGGGTGACACAGACTAGGAACTATACAGTATAGGGGAGTCAGAGACTGGAGTCTATAGAGTATGGGGGTGACAGAGACTGGTGAGTACAGAGAATAGGGGTGACAGAGCCTAGGGACAGGACAGTATAGGGGTGACAGAGACTGGAGTCTATAGAGTACAGGAGTGACAAAGACTGGAGACTATAGAGAATAGGGGTAATAGAGGCTGAAGACTACAGAGTACAGGGGTGACAGAGAGTGGAGAATATAGGATATAGTGGTGACAGCGGCTGGAGACTTCAGTATAGGGGTGAAGAAACGAGAGACTGTACACTTTATGTGTGACAGAATCCAGGGATAATTCACTGTCGGATTACAGAGTCTGGAGACTTGACAGTGTTGGGTGATAGAGAGGACAGACTGTACAGTTTAGGGGAGACAGAGACTGGAGATGATGCAGTGTCGGTGTGACAAAGACAGGAAACTATACAGTATAGGTGTCAGAGAATGGTGTCTAAGGGAGACAAGGACAGCAGAATATGCAGTATGGGAGTGAAGGAGACGATAAAGTTTCGGAAATACAGAGACCGGGGAATAGACCGTATAGAGATAACTGATAAAAATAATGATTCTGGACACAGTCATTCCAAACAGTTTCATTTATTTTCACTGACACCGTTACTTCGGTTTCCAGACAGCAGAACGATCCCAAGAGACCAGAGAGACCTTTTGGGGTGTCCTGAGACAACACCCGGGTTAGTGGGGTCAGGCGCCGCACACCTTGCAGAGGTAACACCACTGGTGGGAGGGCATTATTGTTTTATATTCTCCTGAGCATGTGGACACTGATCAGTGGGACATTTGTTGTGGAATCAAACTGTAACATGTTAGACCGCTGTTTTAAAAGGTTATTTTCTTCATCTACGATAATTATTATGATCTGGTCACGTAATCCACACTCACCCCCACCCTCCCCCCGCCCAGACCAACAGTCCTTCTCGGCCAGGCGGAGGCAGATTTAAACCCTCAGTCTGCCTTTGCTGGGAGATGTGGCGGTTGGATTTGACGTTTGGTGGATAGTTATATGGGAAGGTTAAAAAAGAACAAAGTTTGTTACGAAGAAAGCTTTGTATATTTGTAATTTTTGCGGATATATGTTTGTTTACATTTGCCTCCTTCACAACTTTTGAAGAGCTTTTGCACTATTTCCGCCCGGCACTGAATGAAACCCTTTGCACGAACGTGCTGTTGCGGCCCGGCATCGGTTGCTTTTCAACTGGTGACCCTGGTCGGGTACGCTTCCTCAGCACATCATAGTGAGGAGTGACACCTCCAAATGCACATTAGATTATCCCAGATCAGGAATCACTTCAAACAGTTCACAAAATAGCTGCCTCCACCTCACAAAATAACGGAAACGATGTTCAAAGTTCAAACTGTATTTATCAGTAAAGTACCTCGATCGTCATCACACCTCAAATTGATTTGTGCCCCCTAATCTCCCATATTCGCCGACACACCCCTAAACCTGCGCGCACCGTCAGATCTGTGCGAACTCCTAAACCCACGGACACCCCACATGCATATTAGATAATCCCAGAGCAAGAATCATTTCCAAAACGCTGCCTGCACCTTAAACTAATGTCAAGAACAAAGTTCAAAGAGCATTTTTATTAAAGTATCAAAACTGAAACAACCTTGGGTTTTGTCATAACCCCAGGTCCACAGCAACTTTAATGATGTTATCCACCGTCCGTGTGGTCATCGGTACTGATGCCCCGGGGCTCTTGCACGCTGTGTGGCACCAATACTTCACATACCGGTTGTAGAGCGATCTGCACAGGGGGGTAACCTGGGAACCTGTGTAAAGTATGTCTATAGCACAAATACCCGAGATACCTAGCGATAAGCTGCAGATTTGCCTCACTAAGCCTTCAGGAAGAGGACTTTACACTTCAGTGTTTTTCTTGATGTATTGATTGGAATGTGTCACTATCGAGAGGCCATGCCGTTCCCTCACTGGGTCTCTCTGAAGTTTCCTGACTTCCCTTCCTGCCGGAGTGACCGCGGGCTCACTCTCTGAGGGTTTTCACGTTCTTTACACTCCCTCCTAAAGCGGTCGCTTTTTCCAGAGACCCCGTTCAGCAGCGTCCCTCTGCTCAGTGTATCCCATCAGTGGGTCCGGCTCCCTGTCGGCTTTGTCATGCCTGGTGGCGGCAGCTACCCATTGTAGCCTGGACATCTCAGTTCACAAATCTGCCACAAACTCCTGTAACATCCCCGGTTGTGATATATCATTGTTCTCTTCAGCAACGGAGGCTACTACCGAGGGCGCCACCCTGCTGACGGAGGCCTCCCGCTCACCCGTCGCATTTTCCTCCCCTCTTACTTCTCTGATCAGCTCAACCAACGCGGCGGGGAGGGCTACGCGTCTAACGGACATTCGGAGGCAATATCGATCGTCGCCGGTGACTGTGTGCCTTTTTGTCACTTGATCCATCCTAAACTAATTCGCCTCAGCCATTTGATCGGTCCATCTCCTCCGCAAGCAACTCAGCCGTCTCTCCGGCCGTCTCTCTCCCCTCACTCCGCCGAAACGACAGCGGCTTTTCTTTAAAGTCTCCGCGCACAGCTGCAGGAATCTCCGCTTCCAATTCGGCAGCCTCGCCTTCATCCCCCTCTTCCCGAAAGGATGAACGGCCCATGACCCACCCCCGCTCCCGGGGCCGCAAGAGCACCGGACAGATCTACTGCCCTAACGAAAGCGCCAGTATAAACTCAAGAGAAATCTTTGCCTGCCATTTTGTCAAATCTTAGCTCCATGATCGCAACTGTTGCTAATGCTCTAACTGTACTTATAATCATAAGTAACATTTAATATGGGCTACGAATATCCATTCCATTCCATACACAAGCATTAGCTACCGGTAATCTCTTTGATTCGCAACGACATTCAATCCCTGCAGCCTTCACAATCCCGTCTCTCGATCACTTTACGGACAATTGTTTAACGCAGGTTTAAACACACAACCCCACTTGTTCCTTGCTCAGGACAATCACACAGCAGCTCAGACACTCCATCCCGGACGAGCCCCAACAATGAAACCCCCTTTTTGCCTGGGCTGCCCTCGCTGGCAGTCCCATAAATCTTTCAATTACCTCGTACTTCCGGTGTATGCATACGACAGTCGCGCCAATTCTGTGCACAAGTTGGGGCTGAAATCATTCACAAATCATATTCAGCGGTCCACAGTGGACTACCGCAAACTGGCTCCATCAATAAAAGCACTTTAAATTTGTGTTTGTTTTGACTCTGAATTTAAGTTGGTTGCTGCTATTTTGTGAACTATTTGATTTTTTCTCTCTCTCTGGGATAATCTAATGTGTAAGTGGGAAATGTTGGCGAGTTGGAAGTGCCCACGGATCCCCTCCAGTAGCGTCCGAACTACTGAAGTCAGGCTGACTGACCTCCAGTTCCCAGGCTTGTCCTTGACAGCTCTTTAAACAGTAAAACAACATTAGCCACTCTTCAGTCACTGGGGCAACCTTCAGTGGACCTCAACAATTTTCTCTCTCCTTCCACAAAGCAGTGGGTCAGGCCTGAGGGTTCATCCACCTGAATGCAGTGTCGGCTGCTCATGATACTCGCTGGTAAATTGAATGTCCTCCAAAGCAACTCCACGGGTTTGCTTTGTTCAGTGAGCAACCATGATAATTTACTCCGTAAATAATCCATTGTATGGGTATTCACCCCCTTTAATATGACAACCCAAATAGTCACTAGTGCAGCCAATTGGTTTTAGAATTCATATCATTAGTTAAATGGAAATCACCGTGTGCAGTCTGGATGTTTCAATTAACTGTCCTAAAAATGCACAAGGACCAATTGATGCCGTGTCAGTGTCCTGGCAAAAACTATACCATGAAGACAAAAGAACACTCCAAGCAACTCGGTGAAAAGGTTATTGAAAAGCAAACAAAAAGTGATGAAGCACCCAGACAACAGTTGTTGGATATGCAGTGTACAGCAATTCTTTGTTCTTTGCACGTTGGACTTTGTTCTTGCTATTGTTTCATGCGGAGGACGATATTTTGTGAACTGCTTGAAATGATTCTTGTCCTGGGATAAACTGTTGTGCATGTAGGGATGCCCTCGGCTTTGGGGGATGCACAAAGATTTGGGGATGGGCATGGATTGATTAAAATTTCATTGTCGAGGCAGCCATTTTCTGAACTGTGACACGATTCTGCTTCTGAGATAATCTAAAGTGCATCTGGGGTGTCAGCGTATTTGGGGTGCGCACTGAAATGGTGATAGCGCACATTTAGGGATTTGGGGTGCGCACTGAAATGGGGATAGCGCACATTTAGGGATTTGGGGTGCGCACTGAAATGGGGATAGCGCACATTTAGGGATTTGGGGTGCGCACTGAAATGGGGATAGCGCACATTTAGGGATTTGGGTTTGCGCACGGACACAGGGTGTATTCATTCTCCAATATGGCGGCGCACACTGATTCGCGAGTTGTGCAAACTTAGGGCTGTGTCGTCCAGTATGGAGGTGCACATGTGGCTGTACACGGATTTTGAGTGACACCCAGAATTGGATGTGTCGGCCGATCTGGAGTGGGGGATTTTTACTATTGAGACCGCCATTTCCTGAACAGTTTGAAATAATTCCTGCTCAGAGGATTATGTTTGCGGGGGTGTCAGCATGTGTGGGTGCGCACTGAGTGGGTGATTTGGTGGCTTGTGGGCACATGGTGGCTTGTGGGGGATGTATATGGATTTGGGGATGTGCGCGGGATAAGGGGTTGTGTCGTCGAACATGAGGGTTCGCACGAATTTGCCGTCACATGTGTGTAGGCCGATCTGGAGAAGCAAACACATTCGGGGTGCATGGGGATTTTAAGTGTAGAGACAGGCATTTATTGTTTACTGTTTGAAGTAATTGCTGCTCTGCGATCATTTATAATAGATGTGGGTGTGTGAGCATGTTCGGGGTGCTCACAGTTTTGGGATGGCGCCGATTTGGATGTGTGTCGGCACACTGTTTTGGAGTTACATACAAGAAAGGTGTGTCGGCCAGTTCAAATGTTCTGAGGAACGCCAGAAACTTTTCTTTACGGGTCATGAGGAATCCTTACTGCCCGTCTCCTGACCCACCTTCCGTGCTGGCTCCGCGCTCCTTCTACTACACACCCCAAACCCTGACACAACGGCACGGCTGCATTTCCGGACTGTGGTTGTGGTCTGGGTAAACTCGAAACTGCCTGGCAGGGCCGGAATCGCAGGGGTACAATTCCATGTTTTAGTTATTAGTTATTTATTCTCATTCCCTGCCCCCACTCCCGGCTAAATTTTAATTCTGGCACCCACATACTGGCAAGTGGAAATGTAATGCTGCCATTTTTAGCAGTTTGTAAAGTTGTTTAATCACAGTAACAGCTCCGTGTGATCTGTTATTTACTCCAGAGGAGGGGATAACGTTTTTAAAGTTATTTTGTTATGTCGCTAGTTTTCCCAGGATAGAAATAAAATAAATGTATTTGCTCCAAGGTAGCGGTCCAATTGAACGTCCCCATTAGGGCATCACTTAATTCTGGAGATGTTAGAGTCCTCAGTAATTAGGGTATAGGTTTAAGCGGCCTTAATTTCAAAGTTATATTTTCCAGTTTAGAGTAGTTATTTGCCGCTTTTCCTTTCTATTGCTACTAGGGCCCCGGGGCCTCTTGCCTTCCCCTGCCCTGCGACTCCCCGAGGTGGGGGAGGTTGCTTCGGCCCTCATGGAGCGGCGTTCCGCTGCTGTCAGTCTCTTCGTAGGGAGGAATGACGGATTTACCGATGACCCGGACTCCGAGAGGGACATGAGGTCCGAGGTAGACTCGGTGTCTGGGGAAGTCCTGGCGACGGGCGGCTGGAGACCCTGTGCTAAGCTTCATCACTGCGGGGCTGCGGGAATGTTAGATTGCAGGCAATGAGTGCTCAGGTATGAGGGGGGAGGGGTTGGCCATGGTTTGTAGGGCTGTGTGGCCGGGGTTAGAGTTAGGGTGAGGGTGTAATTGCGCGGACATTAGGAAAATTATACCCCTCGGATTTCTTGATCTTGTTACTGGGGATTCAGTATCACACAACCCTGAAACTGTGGTCTGGCCCACGCATTGATTAACCAGGCCCCACGCTTGCCTTTATTGTGAACATCTTTTTCAAGGTGTAAGGTTATTAATATTGGTAAAGTGACGGGTCTGTTACTTACCGATCGTGTTGGCGGGGATGTTGATTACAGGAAATGCGTGCTATGTGTAGGCGTGTGTAGACCACCGTTTCTGGTGGCGTGGGGACCACAGTCTGTGGTGGGAAGTGGGTATTTATGGAGGTTGTATTTTCTCCATGGTCCAGGGTGATGAAAGGCTTTCCACTTTGAGCATTAGGGCATATAAGACCCAGCTGTTAGTTTTTATTTTGACCACTTGGGGAGTAGACTATGTTTTGAGGCCTAGTTATTTGGCTTCACCTCGCAGTAAGATGTAAACTCCCTGTACTTGTTTTTGTCTGAGCTTTATGTTATATCTGTGTGTGTTGTGGGGCGGGTGTCCCCAGGAGTAAATTAACAGAATTTATTGGATGTTCATTGTCACTTAACCCTGCAACCTGGAGTTTAGGGGTGACATATTTTCTGTGATCCCTTGGCTTTTTATTGCCATCCCGTGGAAAAGGATAATGAAAAGCTCGTCACCTTTGATGAGGTGCAATTATGTGGGCAGTGGGAAATTTTCTTGTGTTTTCTGATCCCATGATTGGATGCTCATCATCACGCAAACCTGCCATATTGCTCTGCCCCACGTCTTCATCACCAAAGTCAACACTTACCTTTACTGGGATCCTCCTCGTCCGTGCACAGGTTTTAATGTTTATCTGTACAACAGATGTGGTTGGTTATTGCTTATCGTTGGTGTCTCGGCGAGCGTTAAAGGGTGAGTAGGTCAGGTGTTGTGACGGTGTGTGGGCCAGGGTTTCTGTGACTGTGAGGGTCAGGTGTTGGGGCGATGTGTGGACCAGGGTTTCTGTGGCTGTGAGGGCCAGGTTTAGAGTGGTGCTAGAAAGTTTGTGAACCCTGCAATCCTCATTAACATTGCTGCACGTCTCAGGTTTACAAAAGATCACCTGGATTCTCTAATGACAGGTGAGACAAATGTTGAAGGTTTTGGCAGAAATTCTCATTCCTCTGTTTGGAGGGAAAAGCGCACTGCCCACCAACACCAAAACCTCATCCTAACTGAGAAGCCGGATCGAAGGAGCATTGTGGTTTGGGACCGCTTTGCTGAGTCAGGGCCTGGACAGCTTGCAGTCGCTGAGGGAGCGATAAAATCAAAATTGTATTCAGGCATTGTATCAATTGTATCCATGTCAGAATAGTGAAGAGTTGGGAAGTTGATTGGTGACAGATACAGGACCAGAAAAGGGGAATCTGATAGAGGACAGATGGGTATCGCCTCCGTCTGGTGCTCCAGCCCCTTTTTCTCTCTTCCATTGCCTTCTTTACTTCACCCCACACCCTTCTCCGGGTTGCACCTATCACCTTGTATTTCTCCCCATTATCCCCACAGCCTCTCAGCCTGACTCCTCATTGTTATTCCACCAGTCCTGCTGGTGTCTCAGCTGGAAACATCGACTATCCGTACTCCCTTCCATAGATGCTGCAGAGCCTGCTGAGTTCCTGAGTTTGTGTATGTTACTATTCACCCTGTCGCCCCTTCTCTTCTCACCTGCCCATCACCTTTCTCTGGTTCCACTCACCCTTCCTTTCGTCAATGTTCCACTCTACTCCTCTATTAGATTCGTTCTTCTGCAGCTCTTTAACTTTTCCAACTCTCATCTCCCAGCCTCTGAGTTCAGTTCCATCCCCTCCCCCCAACCTTGTCCCTCATCTGCCAGCTTGTACTTCTACCACTTTCCTCAATTTATCATTCTAGCATCTTTCCCCGTCCTTTCCGTTCCTGATGAAGTGTCATTTCACAAAATGTTGACTGCCGTCTGTTAACTGTTGAGTGTTGTCCACAGCGGACCTGTTATTGCGGCAGCACACCACCGGGTGGGAGTGTTGTCAAAAAGGGAGCAGCCATTGCGGCAGAAAACCTCCAGGTGAGAGTGATTCCGGCAGGACACCACTAGGTGGGAAAGTTACACACAGAAATTCCTGGAGGAACTCAGCGTGTGAGGCAGCGTCTATGGGAATAAATCAGCAGCTGACATTTCGATCTGAGACGCTTTTCCAGGACTGGAATGGAAGGGGGAAGGCCAGAATAAAAATGCCGGGCGGAAGAAGGAGGAAAGATGTGATGTGATTGATGGTGTTCGTTGGGTGGGAACGATAAAGGGCTGGAGAGTAAGGCATCTGATTGGAGAGGAGAGGGTAGTTCATGGAATAAAGGGAAGGAGGAGTGGCAACAGTGGGAGGTGATATGCAGGTGAGAAGAAGAGGTAAGAGCCAGATTGGGGGAAAAAGGTGAAGGGAGGAGTAAGGATGAAGTTGACTGGAAGGAGAAATCGCTACTCATGCCATCTGGTTGGGGGTTATATAAAGAAAATATAAGGTGTTGTTTTTCCAGCCGGAGGGGGGCTTCATCATGGCATAAGGGGAAGCCATGGACCGACATGTTGGAACGGGAATGAGGATAGGAATAAAATTGTTTGGGCACAGGGAAGTTCCACTTTTGGCAGCTGAAAAGGAAGTGCGAGACAAAACGATCCCCCCAGTTTACACCGGGTCTCACCAATATACAGAAGGCTGCATCAGGAGCAGCGGATGCAATAGAGGAAGCGTTGCCTCACCTGGAAGAACCTCTTTGGGCGATGAATGGAGTAAGGGAGGAGATGAATGGGCAGGTGTAGTATTTCCCTCACTTTCAGGGATCAGTGCCAGGAGGAACAACAGTGGAAAAGGAGAAATGAAGGGAGCGATCTCTGCAGAAACCGGAAAGAGGGGAGAAGGTAAATAAGTGTTTAGACCACGACATAGGAACAGAATCAGGCCATTCGTTCCATCAAGTAGATAGATAGATAGATAGATACTTTATTCATCCCCATGGGGAAATTCAACATTTTTTCCAATGTCCCATACACTTGTTGTAGCAAAACTAATTACATACAATACTTAACTCAGTACAAATATGATATGCATCTAAATCACTCTCTCAAAAAGCATTAATTATAGCTTTTAAAAAGTTCTTAAGTCCTGGCGGTTGAATTGTAAAGCCTAATGGCATTGGGGAGTATTGACCTCTTCATCCTGTCTGAGGAGCATTGCATCGATAGTAACCTGTCACTGAAACTGCTTCTCTGTCTCTGGATGGTGCTATGTAGAGGATGTTCAGGATTTTCCATAATTGACCGTAGCCTACTCAGCGCCCTTCGCTCAGCTACCGATGTTAAACTCTCCAGTACTTTGCCCACGACAGAGCCCACCATTTCATCATGGCTGACCAATTTCCCTCCCGAATCCATTCTTCTGCCTCCTACCGGAACAATTCACGCCCTGAGTGATCAAGAACCTATCAGCCTCCGCCATATTTACACTCCATCACCTGCCAACACATCCACCTGTGGCAACGAATTCAACACATTCACCACCTGCTGTTCTCAGCCAGGCAATTATAAGCCGGTGAGACTGATATCAGAAGCGTTATATCTATTGGATGGTCTAAAGTCAAGTTTTGTGAATGGCCTCGGCCCGAAACATCGAATGTATTCTTTTCCATAGATACTGCCCGGTCTGCTGAGTTCCTCCAGCATTCTGTGTGTGTTGCTTGGATTTCCAGCATCTGCAGATTTTCTCCTGTCTGTGACAATCAGTTGCATTCATTTGTACGGACAGGAAGCTGGTTTTCCATTTTATCTGGAACTGCACACTTTAGTTTTGAACACTGTGAGTGCGATGTTGTGCTGTGAACACTCTGACCACTGTGCTCTAAATGCTTTTGTTCTATTTGAGCTCCTTCCTGTGAAATGTTTGAATAACTTGTGTTGATGTTGTTGTAACCGTGGCTTTGCCATGTGTCTGTGACGCTGCTGCAAGTCTGTTTCTCAGCGCACCTGCCTTTGATGCCATTTTCCGTACACAACCGGAAAGGAAAAGACAATAATTGTTACTCCGGATCCGATGCAGCAATAACAAAGGAAACACACAGTCATTGTGGAAAATCATTTATTTTACCACAAGATCATTGAGATTCCACATTTGTGGAACTCTGGGTGAGAGGGAAATCAGCTTGTGTTTGGATCCAGCAGCAGACAAGTGTTTGTGTCCTTAGCAGAACAGAGGTGTTAGTTCAGAATGTTCTTTCCCAACCGTCTGCACTTATCTCATCTGTACAGCTGTATTATCGCCCTACTGAGGGGTCATGGTCAGCACAGTGATCTTAGTTCTGCAGGCTTGCAACTGAACTGGATAAATACAGGCTGTCAAGTCACAAAGCTTTCACAGCACACAACTGTTAACCCTTTCTTCCCCCTCCATCCCCTTCTCTCTCTGCCACCCTCACCTTCTCTCTACATCTCCCCCCACTCTCCCCCCACTCTCCACCCTCTGAGTTAGAGGGAAATCAGCTCCTGTTTAGATCCAGTAGCGGACAAGTGAGTGTGACCTTGTCAGAACAGAGGAGCCAGTTCAAAACGTTCATTCCCACCCGTCTACACTTATCTCATCTGTACAGCTGTATTATCACTCTACTGAGGGGATGTGGTCAGCACAATAATCTTAGTTCTGCAGGCTTGCAACTGAATTGGATATATACAGGCTGTCAAGTCACAAAGTTTAAACAGCTCTCAACTCTTTTAACCCTCTCTTCCCCCTCCCTCCACTTTTCTCTCTGTCATCCTCACCTTCCCTCTACACCTCTCCCCTCGACTCTCCCTCACCCTCCCCCCCACTCTCCACCCTCTGAGTTAGAGGGAAATCAGCTCCTGTTTGGATCCAGTAGCGGACAAGTGTGTGTGAACTTGTCAGAACAGAGGAGTCAGTTCAAAACGTACTTTCCCACC
This sequence comes from Hemitrygon akajei, assembly GCF_048418815.1. Lineage (NCBI taxonomy): Eukaryota > Metazoa > Chordata > Chondrichthyes > Myliobatiformes > Dasyatidae > Hemitrygon > Hemitrygon akajei. The sequence goes on from NW_027332010.1 coordinate 956,149, forward strand.
CGTCTACACTTATCTCATCTGTACAGCTGTATTATCACTCTACTGAGGGGATGTGGCCGGCACAATAATCTTAGTTTTGCAGGCTTGCAACTGAATTGGATAAATACAGGCCATGGACAATGTCACAAAGCTTTAACAGAACACAACTCTTAACCCTCTCTGTCCCTCCCCCTCTCTCCACTCCCCACCCTCTGAGTTACAGGGAAATCAGCTTGTGTTTATATCTGGGAACAAACCAAAAGGCCACAAAACTTTAACAACACACAGCTCTTCTGACTTTATATTTCAAATGTTCTTCCACAGGGCCGGTGACTTTAAATGCCTTGGTGCTACCAGTTCAGAGAGCTGACACGTAAGTGCTGTCACAAAGAAGGCACAGCACTTCCACTGCTTGAGAAGTTGCACAAATTCAGCTTGTTGTCCAAAACTTTGTCAAACTTCAATAAATGCATGATAGACAATATCCTGACTGGTTGCATCACAGCCCGGGACAGAAACCAGTTTCCAAGAACGGAAAGATCTACAGAAAGTGTTGGACACTCCCAGCCCAGCAAAGAGAAATTCAGCACATCTACAAGGAGCGCGGCCACAGGAAAGCAGCATCAATGATAACCATCCCCACCCACTCAGACCACGCTCTCTTCTCGCTGCTGCCCTGGGGAAGCAGGTCCCACACGTGTGGACACATTTTCCAGGCCTCTGCAACTCATCGTCTCAAAATTATGAGTTTGTCAGTCTTTTGCTGTTCCACTGTGGATGCCAGCAAGAAAATGGATAGTATGGCTGTATGTGGTTACGTATCTGTACTGTCAGAATAAGTTTAATTTCAAATGTGAGCAAAGGCACAAAAACTCACAGACATCCATCCAGAGGCAAAGTGATACACACACACACACACACTCAGGCACACACACACAAACACACACACACACACACACACACACACACACACACACACACACACACACACACACACACACACACACACACACACACACACACACAGACTCACAGACACACACACATTCACACATTCCCACACTGACACACCGAGCCACACGTGCTCGCGCAGACAGGCACACATTCACATAAATGTACACATAGGTCCTGAGACTCACAGGAAACACAGACAGACACACACATCGAGATACACACCGACATGCACGCACAGTCATATATACAGTTCATACACACTGAAACACACTAATAGAAAAAAACACTCACACAGACTCAAATACACACACACACACACACACACACTCACAAACACACTAGCACGCAGAGACGATACATAGAGACAGAAACACACGCATGCGCACACAGACACAGAAGGAGACACAAACGCATGCACCACACACACATGCACACACAAACAACTCTCACATCTCCCTCTCCAGCTCTCCACTGTGTTTTCTGTGCTTTCAATGATTGATATGTTTCATTCCTCTGAACTCTGCAAGTCCAGGCCTGGAGCCATCATTAAGTTGGCAAAGCGTTTGGACGCTGGGTCCTCTCGGGGCAAACTAAAGGAGTTTTGTTTTTCTCTCTCTGCTTAATGTGTTTTATATCATCACAAGACTACAAGAACTTCGAGGACTGTTGGTCCGCTGCACAAGTCAGCTGCTCGTTTCATCTCAAACAAAAATATTAGATCTGGCAAATCTGTTGGAATTCTTTGAAGAAATAACAATCAGGATCGACAAAGGAGAATCGGTTGATACTGTGTATCTGCATTATCAGAAGACCTTTGACAAGGAGCCACAGAAGCGGCTACTTACCCGTGGTATTACAGGGAATATACTGGCATCGATAAAGCAGTGGTTGATTGGCAAGAGGCAAACAGTGGGAATAAAGGGAACCTTTACTGCTTGGTTGCCGCTGACTAGTGATGATCCACAGTCACTATCAATGTCCATAAATTGATAGTGTCCATATTGTCCATAATCCAATGTCCATAAAACAATGTCCATAATTTGGATGAATTGATTGTTTTGAGCACAGTTTGCAGCGAATACAAAAATAGGTGGAGGGACAGATAGTTTTGAGGAAATAGAGATGCCACAGAAGTACTTAGACAGATTAAGAGAATGGGCAAAGAAGTGACAGATGAAATACAATGTCAGGAAATGAATGGTCATGACTTAGGTAGAAGACATGAAAGCGTTGGTATTTTCCCTAAATGAAGACACAACCATTTGAGGATTAAAGGGGTTTGGGAGTAATTATGCAGCATCCCCCAAAGCCAACTTGCAGTCTGAGTCTATCGTGGGGAAGGCAAGTGCGATGTCAGCATTTAATTTCAGGAGAACCAGAATATAAAAGCAAGGTTGCAATTCTGAGGTTTTGTAACTCACTGGTGAGGCCTCACCTGGAGGAATGGGAGCATTTTGAGTCCTTTATCTCAGAGAGGATGTGTTGAAACTGGAGAGAGTTCAAACGAAGTTCACGAAAATGATTCCGGGATTTGACGGCTTGTCATTTGAAGGGCTTCTAACGGCTCTGCGCCGGGATTCACTGGAATTCAGAAGAGCGAGAGTGACCTAATTGAAAATTATCGAATGTTGGAAGGCCAGTGCAAAGGATGTGGGAGTGTCCTTTTGGAATGGCGATGAAGAAGAATTTCTTAAACCAGGGATTAGTGAATCTGTGGAATTCCATGCTACAGCCAGCTGTGGAGGTTGTCATTATTAATATTTAAGGGAGAGGTTGATAGATCCTTGACTGGTCAGGGCATGACGGGATACGGGGAGAAGGCAGGAGATTGGGGCTGAGAGGGATAATGAATAATCTGTGATGAAATTTCGGTGCAGACTCCATGAGCCGAATGGCTTAATTATGCTCCTGTAACTTGTGGTCTTAAAAAAAATCTCATTCAATGTCAGCAAGAGCAAGGAGCTGATTATTAACCCCAGAGGGCGGAAACAGGAGGTCCATGAGCCAGTCCTCATCGGGGATCAAAGGTGGAGAGGGTCAGCAACCTCAAACCTTTGGAATCACATTCGAGGCTCTTCACCTCACGTTATTAATATTTATTATTTATTTATATATCTTTTTTTTTAAATTGGTATTTGCATCTTTTGTTTTTTTTTTTGCATATTGTTTCCTCTTTCTTTTGTCTGTCCTGTTGGGCTCAGTCTTTTACGGATTCTGTTGTGGTTCTTTGATTTACTGAGTTTGCCCACAGAAAAACGAATCTCTGGATTGTACATGGTGACGTGCGTGTACTTTGATAATACGTTTACTTTGTATTGTTTAGATTGACGTGTGAATTTGTGAATGTTTCTCTCAAACACCAGATTGGGTTGTGAGCTCAAAGGTTCACCACTGGCCGGGTAAATAATTTTGTTCTAATCTGAATGGTCGTCCTGTCACTGTGAGCCCTCCTTAGAGGAACTCCAGTTACTGGAGACGTTCCTCAATCGAACTAGCAACCCTCAGATTATCTGTCTCACTGTTACAAACACACACACACGCGTGGCAATCATAGCAGAGCCCGACAAGAGCAGGGTGAACTGCCTCAATGAGTATCCCCCAGTGGCGCTCACATCTACTGTGATGAAGAGCTTTGAGGGGTTGGTCATGACTAGAATCAACTCCTGTCTGTGCATGGACCTGGACCCACTGCAATTTGCCGATCGCCACAATCTGTCTACAGCAGATACAATCTCACTGGCTCTCCACTCAGCCTTTGATCACCAGGTCAATAGCAATACACAAGTCAGGCTGCTGATTACAGCTCAGCGTTCAACACAATCAGACCCTCAATTGTAATCAACAAGCTCCAAAACCTGGGCCTCTGTACCTCCTTCTGCAACTGGATCCTCACCAGGAGACCACAGTCTGTGTGGATCAGAAATAACATCTCCTCCTTGCTGAGAATCAACACTGGCACACCTCAACGATGCGTGCTCAGCCCACTGCTCTACTCTCTCTACACCCACGTCTGTGTGTCTAGGCTCATCTATAAACTTGCCGATGACACAACTATTGTTGCTGGAATCTCAGATGGTGACGAGGAGGAGTACAGGAGTGAGATAGATCAGCAAGTTGAGTGGTGTCGCAGCAACAACATTGCACTCAACATCATGAAGACAAAGGAATTGATTGTGGATTCAGGAAGGGGAAGTCGAGGGAACACACACCAGTCCTCATCGTGGGATCAGAAGTGAAAAGTGTGAGCAGTTTCCATTTCCTGCCTGTCAACACCTCTGAGGAACTATCCTGGGCCCAACATATTGATGCAGTTACAATGAAGGCACAACATCGGCTATACTTCATTCGGAGATTGAGGGGAATCGGTCTGTCACTAAAGACACTTGCAAATTTCTACAGATGTACTGTGGAGAGCATTCTAACTGGTTGCATCACTGCCTGGTGTGGAGAGGCCACTGCACAGGATCGGAAAATGCTGCAGAAAGTTGTAAACTCAGCCAGCTCCTTCATGGGCACTGGACTCCACAGCATCCAGGACACATTCAAAAGATGATGCCACAAAAAGGTGGCATCCATTATTAAGGACCCCCATCACCCAGGACATGACCTCTTCTCATTGCTACCATCTAGGAGGATGTACAGGGGCCTGGAGACACACTCACTGGTTCAGGAACAGCTTCTTCCCCACTGTCAGATTTCTGAATGGACAAAGAACCCATGAACATCCCCTCAGTATTTTCCCTCTCGTTTTGCACTACATTTTAAATATAATTTTACACATTCTATTTGTAATCTGCAGTTTTTATTACTAAATATTGCAATGTACTGCAGACACAAAGGAACAAATTTCACGACATGTGCGGGTAATATTAAACCTGATTCCAATACACAAACACTCACAGCTGGGCTCAGACATACAACACTCCCACATTCCTCCCTTTGTGACACCCTGCTTGCTCCGTGGCCCCCGGTATGAAGCTCAAACTGTTGCAACACCTGCCCTTTAAATTCATGGCTGAGGCTGTGTTGTGTCTGTTCACTGTTTGAGTTCGATATTAAATGAAGAGCACTGAATGGGAAGGAAGGTTTGAATAGAAGAATAAAGATCTCCTCTGAAGGTATATGGGGTCCTGGTGAAAGCATACATGGAACACTGTGCACAGGTCTGGTCTCCCTCCCGGAGTCAGCCTGTGGGATGAGGGGAATGAAGAGATTTCACAGATTGATTTAGAAGGTGAGGTAGTGTCCTCGGAGAGATTATACTGACCGGGCCTGTCTCAAAATTAGAGAAATAAAAGGCTGTCTGACTGAGACAGACACAGTCTCACAGGGTATTGACAGGGTAGAGGCAGGAATGATGTTTCCTTCGGCTGTGGTAAGGAATGGGGGTCACAGAATCCGAGTTCACCTCAGCAGGACTGAGATGAGGAGAAATTTCCTCACGCAGAGGGCAGTGAATCTTTGGAATTTTCTCCACAAGGTTTCTAAATTTGAAGGACAAATTTTGGGACTCTGCGATGCTGGGAACGTTGCGCGAAAGTGGCGCTGAGCTCAAAGATCAGGCATGTTCTGAGTGAAAGGGAGCACAGACGCAAAGGGCCGAATGCCTGCTCCAGTTTCTTATTTTCTAAAGTCCGAGTTTACCTTTGCGCATGGTTCTCCCTTGGCCTTCAGCCTGTCCTTTTGCACAGGGGAGCGCTCACAGCACCGGAGTCCCATCCGCAGCCGCTGCGGGCCAGCTCCCGTATCCCAGCAGCAGGAGACAGGTCTGGGAGGAAACTCCGGACAATAGGCCCCGATCCACGGCGGGGAAAGACCGGGCACCCCCAGTGTGGCTGAAACATCTCACGGAATCTCCGCCCGAATCTTCACCTCCGCCATCGGAAGGATTCAAAACTCCGGCCGCTGTTGCAGTCTTTACCCGGGGAGCTGCTCCCAATCTCGGGTCTCTCACCGGGTCCACTCGTTCCCGATTCCAAACTTCGGTCCGCCCAGCGTCCCGCCCACTGACACTCCTCAGTCAATGGAGGCAAGATTCTCCCAACGCTGTTCTCTGATTGGCTGTGTGTGTATCTGAGAACGGGCTGCTGGCGGTTGCTGGAGATGTCAGTCACTGTTTGTTCTCAGAATCAAAGCAAGTTCCCCGAGCCTCAAAGTTCAAAGTAAATTTTATTATCAGAGTACATACAAGTCGCCACATACAACTCCTACAAACATACAGAGCAAAGCTACAGAACGGTAACTATATCTGGATCACTGAAAGATCAACCAGAGTGCAGAAGACAACAAACTTCGCCAATGCAAATAAACAACGAGAACATGAAATAACCGCAGCGGCTGCCGATAGATGTCCGGTGCTCTCAGCGCTCCCTGTTCAATCTGACAGGACAAGAAACAGTGAGGCGCAAAGGTAAACTCGTGTTTCAGAAAATAAGAAATAGAGAAGGCGTGGCCATTCGGCCCCTTGCGCCTCTTCTGCCCTTCACTCAGAACATGCTTGACTTTTGACCTCAGCACCAGTTTCCTGCAACTTCCCATCACCGCTGAGCCCCAGGATAAGTCTATTTAATTTAGAAACATTGTGGGGATAATTGCAATGATTCACTGCACTCTGTGTGAGGAAATTTCTCCTCATCTCAGTCCTGCTGAGTTCTCCTCGGATTTTGAGTCTGTGAGTGCTGGTTCCACACCTTATGGGAAACATCATTCCAGCCCTTCCGCTGTAAATATCCTGTGACATTGTATTTCTCTAATTCTTAGACTGGAATGTGATCTGTCTCAGTCAAACTACCTCTTATTTCACTCATTTTGAGACAGTCCCAGTACGATGATTTGTTGTGGGAGCATCGCTATGGACAGCAAGTATCCTGTATTGTTCCACAGCCTGATGGTTGAGGGGTAGTAATTGTTCCTGTCCCTGGAGGGGCGAGTACAGAGGCTCTCGTAGCTTCTACCTGATTACAGCAGTGAGAAAAGAGCCTGCTTGTGTGGAGAGCCTGATCACAGCCGCCTGTATCACGGTCCCCTCTAGCCTGCCCTATTCGGGACCAAGGGGATTGTGGAGAGTAAATGTGGTACTCTGTCGAGTATCACTCTGATCCGTCCCCTCTGGCCTGCCCTATTCGGGACCAAGGGGATTGTGGAGAGTAAATGTGGTACTCTGTCGAGTATCACTGTGATCCGACCCCTCTGGCCTGCCCTATCCGGGACCAAAGGGATTGTGAAGAGTATATGTGGTACTCTGTCGAGTATCACTGTGATCCGTCCCCTCTGGCCTGCCCTATCCGGGACCAAAGGGATTGTGGAGAGTAAATGTGGTACTCTGTCGAGTATCACTGTGATCCGTCCCCTCTGGCCTGCCCTATCCGGGACCAAAGGGATTGTAGACAGTAAATGTGGTACTCTGTCGAGTATCACTGTGATCCGTCCCCTCTGGCCTGCCGTATCCGGAACCAAAGGGATTGTGGAGAGTAAATGTGGTACTCTGTCGAGTATCACTGTGACCGTCCCCTCTGGCCTGCCCTATCCGGAACCAAAGGGATTGTGGAGAGTAAATGTGGTACTCTGTCGAGTATCACTGTGACCGTCCCCTCTGGCCTGCCCTATCCGGAACCAAAGGGATTGTGGAGAGTAAATGTGGTACTCTGTCGAGTATCACTGTGATCCGTCCCCTCTGGCCTGCCCTATCCGGGACCAAAGGGATTGTGGAGAGTAAATGTGTTACTCTGTCGAGTATCACTGTGATCCGTCCCCTCTGGCCTGCCCTATCCAGGACCAAAGGGATTGTGGAGAGTAAATGTGGTAAACTGTCGAGTATTACTGTGATCCGGGCTCTCTTCCTGCCTCTTATTATTATTGTCTGTGATTGCAGTGCGAATCTGTGGCCCAATGTCCCCTCTTTCTACAAACCCCGTTTCTGTCATAAGCCAAGTGTCCTCTTCATCTGCACCGTCCGCACGATCCTGCCACCCGTTCTGGGTTCTTCGTCGGGACCCGAACTCCATCTCCTCACTACCGGTTCTCTGTGCACACTCTCGCTTTTCCCCAGTCCCTTTAAAGAGTCAATTGCGCTCCCTATTCATCAGAATTTATGTCACCTGGGGGCAGGTCTGACACAGCGAATTGAGATTAGTTAACTTAAAGGAGTGGGCAGGCTTGGGTCTGAGACAGTTTAGAAAAGTCTGCACTGCCAGCTGGACACACTGATCTGTCCAGGGATTTGCCGGCATTGGACTCTCACGTATCCTTAAAAGGAGCTATAAAGTACGCAAGGGATTCTCCTTTTTTCTGTAGTTATCGGGTAAATTCACCAAAATCCGCGTGCAGTCGGACTGTCATTCAAATGGATTCCCTTACCTCAGTGACCCACCGTGCCATGGTTTGTATTACATCAGCCCCTCTGGTGGCTCCCGGTCACCTTCGGGCGTCTGCCTGGGAAAGGGGAACCCACTCCCTGTCCCTGCCCAAGAGGTTCCATTTATAACCCTAAGGAGTGGCACAAGTCCCCGGGCAGGGTCTGGAAAGGGGAACCCACTCCCTGTCCCTGTCCGAGAGGTTCCATATATAACCCTGAGGAGTGGCACAAGTCCCCGGGCAGGGTCAGGAAAGGGGAACCCACTCCCTGTCCCTGTCCGAGAGGTTCCATATATAACCCTGAGGAGTGGCACAAGTCCCCGGGCAGGGTCTGGAAAGGGGAACCCACTCCCTGTCCCTGTCCGAGAGGTTCCATATATAACCCTGAGGAGTGGCACAAGTCCCCGGGCAGGGTCAGGAAAGGGGAACCCACTCCCTGTCCCTGTCCGAGAGGTTCCATATATAACACTGAGGAGTGGCACAAGTCCCCGGACAGGGTCTGGAAAAGGGAACCCACTCACTATCCCTGTCCGAGAGGTTCCATATGTAACCCTGAGGAGTGGCACAAGTCCCCGGGCAGGGTCTGGAAAGGGGAACCCACTCTCTGTCCCTGTCCGAGAGGTTCCATATATAACCCTGAGGAGTGGCACAAGTCCCCGGGCAGGGTCTGGAAAGGGGAACCCACTCCCTGTCCCTGCCCGAGAGGTTCCATATATAACCCTGAGGAGTAGCACGTCCCCGGGCAGCGTCTGGAAAGGGGAACCACTCCCTGTCCCTGCCCGAGAGGTTCAATATATAACACTGAGGAGTGGCACAAGTCCCAGGGCAGGGTCTGGAAAGGGGAATCCACTCCCTGTCCCTGTCCGAGAGGTGCCATATATAACTCTGAGGAGTGGCACAAGTCCCCGGGCAGGGTCTGGAAGGGGGAACCCACTCACTGTCCCTGTCCGAGAGGTTCCATTTATAACCCTGAGGAGTGCAGGCAAGTCCCCGGGCAGGGTCTGGAAAGGGGAACCCACTGCCTGTCCCTGTCCGAGAGGTTCCATATATAATCCTGAGGAGTGACACAAGTCCCCGGGCAGGGTCTGGAAATGGGAACCCACTCCCTGTCCCTGCCCGAGAGGTTCCATATATAACCCTGAGGGGTGGCACAAGTCCCCGGGCAGGGTCTGGAAAGGGGAACCCACTCCCTGTCCCTGCCCGAGAGGTTCCATATATAACCCTGAGGAATGGCACAAGTCCCCGGGCAAGGTCTGGAAAGGGGAACCCACTCCCTGTCCCTGCCCGAGAGCTTCCATATATAACCCTGAGGAATGGCACAAGTCCCCGGGCAGGGTCTGGAAAGGGGAACCCACTCCCTGTCCCTGTCCGAGAGGTTCAATATATAACATTGAGGAGTGGCAGAAGTCCCCGGTCAGGGTCTGGAAAGGGGAACCCACTCCCTGTCCCTGTCCGAGAGGTACCATATATAACCCTGAGGTGTGGCACAAGTCCCCGGGCAGGGTCTGGAAAGGGGAACCCACTGCCTGTCCCTGTCCGAGAGGTTCCATATATAACCCTGAGGAGTGGAACAAGTCCCCGGGCAGGGTATGGAAAGGGAATCCCACTCCCTGTCCCTGTCCGAGAGGTTCCATATATAACCCTGAGGAGTGCAGGCAAGTCCCCGGTCAGGATCTGGAAAGGGGAACCCACTCCCTGTCCCTGCCCGAGAGGTTCCATATATAACCCTGAGGAGTGGCACAAGTCCCAGGGCAGGGTCTGGAAAGGGGAACCCACTCCCTGTCCCTGTCCGAGAGGTTCCATATATAACCCTGAGGAGTGGCACAAGTCCCCGGGCAGGGTCTGGAAAGGGGAACCCACTCCCTGTCCCTGCCCGAGAGGTGCCATATATAACTCTGAGGAGTGGCACAAGTCCCCGGGCAGGGTCTGGAAGGGGGAACCCACTCGCTGTCCCTGTCCGAGAGGTTCCATTTATAACCCTGAGGAGTGCAGGCAAGTCCCCGGGCAGGGTCTGGAAAGGGGAACCCACTGCCTGTCCCTGTCCGAGAGGTTCCATATATAACCCTGAGGGGTGGCACAAGTCCCCGGGCAGGGTCTGGAAAGGGGAACCCACTCCCTGTCCCTGTCCGAGAGGTTCCATATATAACCCTGAGGAGTGGCACAAGTCCCCGGGCAGGGTCAGGAAAGGGGAACCCACTCCCTGTCCCTGTCCGAGAGGTTCCATATATAATCCTGAGGAGTGCAGGCAAGTCCCCGGGCAGGGTCTGGAAAGGGGAACCCACTCCCTGTCCCTGCCCGAGAGGTTCCATATATAACCCTGAGGAGTGGCACAAGTCCCCGGGCAGGGTCTGGAATGGGGAACCCACTCCCTGTCACTGCCCGAGAGGTTCCATATATAATCCTGAGGAGTGCAGGCAAGTCCCCGGTCAGGATCTGGAAAGGGGAACCCACTCCCTGTCCCTGTCCGAGAGGTTCCATATATAACCCTGAGGAGTGACACAAGTCCCCGGGCAGGGTCTGGAAAGGGGAACCCACTCCCTGTCCCTGCCCGAGAGGTTCCATATATAACCCTGAGGAGTGGCACGTCCCCGGGCAGGGTCTGGAAAGGGGAACCCACTCCCTGTCCCTGTCCGAGAGGTTCCATATATAACCCTGAGGAGTGGCACAAGTCCCCGGGCAGGGTCTGGAAAGGGGAACCCACTCCCTGTCCCTGCCCGAGAGGTTCCATATATAACCCTGAGGAATGGCACAAGTCCCCGGGCAAGGTCTGGAAAGGGGAACCCACTCCCTGTCCATGCCCGAGAGCTTCCATATATAACCCTGAGGAATGGCACAAGTCCCAGGGCAGGGTCTGGAAAGGGGAACCCACACCCTGTCCCTGTCCGAGAGGTTCAATATATAACATTGAGGAGTGGCAGAAGTCCCCGGTCAGGGTCTGGAAAGGGGAACCCACTCCCTGTCCCTGTCCGAGAGGTTCCATATATAACCCTGAGGTGTGGCACAAGTCCCCGGGCAGGGTCTGGAAAGGGGAACCCACTCCCTGTCCCTGTCCGAGAGGTTCCATATATAACCCTGAGGAGTGGAACAAGTCCCCGGGCAGGGTCTGGAAAGGGAATCCCACTCCGTGTCCCTGTCCGAGAGGTTCCATATATAATCCTGAGGAGTGGCACAAGTTCCCGGGCAGGGTCTGGAAAGGGGAACCCACTCCCTGTCCCTGTCCGAGAGTTTCCATATATACCCCTGAGGAGTGGCACAAGTCCCCGGGCAGGGTCTGGAATGGGGAACTCACTCCCTGTCCCCACCCGAGAGGTTCCATATATAACCCTGAGGAGTGGCACAAGTCCCCGGGCAGGGTCTGGAAAGGGGAACCCACTCCCTGTCCCTGTCCGAGAGGTTCCTTATATAACCCTGAGGAGTGGCACAAGTCCCCAGGCAGGGTCTGGAAAGGGGAACCCACTCCCTGTCCCTGCCCAAGAGGTTCCATATATAACCCTGAGGAGTGGCACAAGTCCCCGGGCAGGGTCCGGAAAGGGTACCCACTCCCTGTCCCTGTCCGAGAGGTTCCTTATATAACCCTGAGGAGTGGAACAAGTCCCCGGGCAGGGTCTGGAAAGGGGAACCCACTCCCTGTCCCTGTCCGAGAGGTTCCATATATAACCCGGAGGAGTGGCACAAGTCCCCGGGCAGGGTCTGGAAAGGGGAACCCACTCCCTGTCCCTGTCCGAGAGGTTCCATATATAACCCTGAGGAGTGCAGGCAAGTCCCGGGGCAGAGTCTGGAATGGGGAACCCACTCCCTGTCCCTGCCCGAGAGGTTCCATACATAACCCTGAGGAGTGGTACAAGTCCCCGGGCAGGGTCTGGAAAGGGGAACCCTCCACCTGTCCCTGTCCGAGGGGTTCCATATATAACCCTGAGGAGTGGCACAAGTCCCCGGGCAGGGTCTGGAAAGGGGAACCCACACCCAGTCCCTGTTCGAGAGGTTCCATATATAACCCTGAGGAGTGGCACAAGTCCCCGGGCAGGGTCTGGAAAGTGGAACCCACTCCCTGTCCCTGTCCGAGAGGTTCCATATATAACCATGAGGAGTGGCACAAGTCCCCGGGCAGGGTCTGGAAAGTGGAACACACTCCCTATCCCTGTCCGAGAGGTTCCATATATAACCCTGAGGAGTGGCACAAGTCCCCGGGCAGGGTCTGGAAAGGGGAACCCAATCCCTGTCCCTGTCCGAGAGGTTCTATATATAACCCTGAGGAGTGCAGTGAAGTCCCCGGGCAGGGTCTGGAAAGGGGAACCCACTCCCTGTCCCTGTCCGAGAGGTTCCATATATAACCCTGAGGCGTGGCACAAGTCCCCGGGCAGGGTCTGGAAAGGGGAACCCACTCCCTGTCCCTATCCGAGAGGTTCCATATATAACCCTGAGGAGTGGCACAAGTCCCCGGGCAGGGTCTGGAAAGGGGAACCCACTCCCTGTCCCTGCCCGAGAGGTTCCATATATAACCCTGAGGAATGGCACAAGTCCCCGGGCAAGGTCTGGAAAGGGGAACCCACTCCCTGTCCCTGCCCGAGAGGTTCCATATATAACCCTGAGGAGTGGCGCAAGTCCCCGGGCAGGGTCTGGAATGGGGAACCCACTCCCTGTCACTGCCCGAGAGGTTCCATATATAATCCTGAGGAGTGCAGGCAAGTCCCCGGGCAGGGTCTGGAAAGGGGAACCCACTCCCTTTTTCAATAAATTCAGGTAAAGCCCCTGGTCCGGACGGTTATACTGTTGAATGTTTAAAATCCTTTTCTTCTATACTCGCTCCTTGGCTTTGTAAAATTTTTAAAGATGTGTTAACTGTAGGTAAATAACCACAATCTTTTTATGATGCCTCCATTTCTCCAATTCTTAAAAAAGATAAAGACCCCACTGAATGTGCATCCTATCGGCCAATATCCTTGCTGAATACGGATTCTAAGATTTTTACCAAAATTTTGGCCACTAAATTAGAAAATGTATTACCTCAAATTATCTCTGTACATCAGACTGGATTTATTAAAACCTGTTATTCATCTTTTAACATTAGAAAATTAATTAATATAATTTATAATTCTTCATCTAAAATACCAGAATGTCATTTCCTTAGATGCTGAAAAAGTGTTCGATAGAGTTGAATTGCTATATTTATTTAATACGTTGCAGAATTTTTATATTAGGTGGGTAAGGGACTTATAAGTTATCATTATATGCTGATGATTTGTTACTATACATATCTGACCCTGAGAGATCTATTCCTGCTATTTCGTCCTTGCTTGCTCAGTTTAGTAGCTTTTCTGGCTACAAACTGAATTTTAATAAGAGTGAATTATTTCCATTAAATATGCAAGTTCCAATTTATAAACACTTACCATCTAAAGTTGTCACAGATCATTTTACTTATTTGGGTATTAAAATTACCAAGAAACATAAGGGTTTATTTAAAGTTAATTTTTTACCTTTAATTGAACAAATCAAGCAACTTGTTACCAGGTGGTCCCCATTATCTCTGTCATTGGTTGGTCGAATTAATACTATCAAGATGATAGTATTACCCAAATTTTTATATTTATTCCAAGCATTACAAATTTTTATTCCTAAATCTTTTTTTGATATTATTGATACAAAATATACTCGTATGTGTGGCAGAATGAAAATCCTAGATTAAGTAAAAAATATTTACAGAAGCCTAAGAAGGAAGGTGGTTTTGCTTTGCCAAACCTGAGATTTTACTATTGGACAGTTAATATTCAATATTTAATATTTTGGACACAAGAATCGGTCATAGTACCTTGCAATATACAATTGATAAATTTGGAGTGTAAATCTGTACAAGACTTCTCATTGTTTTCTATTTTAGGATCTTCGCTTCCTTTTGCTTTATCTAAACCGAATAAACAAATAACTAATCCTATAGTTAAACATACATTAAGAATATGGTTTCAATTTCGTAAATTCTTTGGCTTGAATAATCAAGCCCTATTATATCTAACCTTTTTCCAGCCCTCTTTTATGGACCAAGCCTTTGTGTTATGGAAAACAAAAGGTATAACATGTTTTCGTCATCTATTTTTAGATAACAGTTTTATGTCCTTTGAACAGCTATCCAACATAAAACTCATATTTTTTTAGATACTTGCAAGTTAGAAATTTCTAGAATGTTCGTATTTTCTGAAATTATGTCCAATGGACATTACAGAAAAAATTCTATCTCTGAATCCTTGCCAGAAGGGTTAAGTAACCATCATTTATCATATGATCATGAAAATACAGCCAGGAGTATCAGAAATAATTACGAAGGAATGGGAAAAAGAACTTCACTGTCTTATACCCACAGAGCAGTGGGAGAAAATTTTACAATTAGTCAATTCTTCTTCTATTTGTGCTAAACATGCCTAATACAATTTAAGGTTGTTCATAGGGCTCACATGTCCAAGGATAAACTCGCTCGATTTTATTCTTATGTTACCAGGCCACTCACAGGAGACCTTGCCCACGCCCAGGATTACGGCTGCAGAGGTGGAAGGTCAACTGAGGAAGATCTGTACCAGCAAGGCGGCTGGACCGGATGGAGTTTCCCCACGATTACTGAGGGCCTGTGCGACTGAGTTGGGAGAACCACTACAGCGCATCTTCAACATGAGCCTGGAGCAGAGAAGAGTACCCAGACAGTGGAAAACATCCTGTATTGTCCCGGTACCGAAGAAACCACAACCAAAGGAGTTGAATGACTTCAGACCTGTTGCCTTGACGTCGCACGTGATGAAGACCATGGAGCGGCTGATAATACAGAATCTGAGGCCACAAACCAGGCACGCCCGGGATCCTCTTCAGTTTGCGTATAAGAAGGTGGGAGTGGAGGATGCTATCACGTATTTGCTGCACAAATCACTCTCTCACCTAGATGGGGGCAGTTGTGCTGTGAGGATTACATTCCTTGACTTCTCTAGTGCCTTTAACACCATCCAGCCCAAGATCTTAAGGCACAAACTAACGGAGATGGGAGTAGACTCTCACATGGTGGATTGGATAGTGGACTACTTGACAGATAGACCTCAGTATGTGCGGTTGGGAGACTGTAGGTCTGACACGGTGGTCAGCAGCACAGGAGCGCCGCAGGGAACCGTACTCTCTCCGGTCCTGTACACATCAGACTTCCAATATAACTCGGAGTCCTGCCATGTGCAGAAGTTCGCTGATGACACGGCCATAGTGGGGTGCGTCAGGAATGGACAGGAGGAGGAGTATAGGAAACTGATACAGGACTTTGTGATATGGTGCAACTCAAACTACCTGCGTCTCAATATCACCAAGACCAAGGAGATGGTGGTGGACTTTAGGAGATCTAGGCCTCATATGGAGCCAGTGATCATTAATGGAGAATGTGTGGAGCAGGTTAAGACCTACAAGTATCTGGGAGTACAGTTAGACGAGAAGCTAGACTGGACTGCCAACACAGATGCCTTGTGCAGGAAGGCACAGAGTCGACTGTACTTCCTTAGAAGGTTGGCGTCATTCAATGTCTGTAGTGAGATGCTGAAGATGTTCTACAGGTCAGTTGTGGAGAGCGCCCTCTTCTTTGTGGTGGCGTGTTGGGGAGGAAGCATTAAGAAGAGGGACGCCTCACGTCTTAATAAGCTGGTAAGGAAGCCGGGCTCTGTCGTGGGCAAAGTAATGGAGAGTTTAACATCGGTAGCTGAGCGAAGGGCGCTGAGTAGGCTACGGTCAATTATGGAAAACCCTGAACATCCTCTACATAGCACCATCCAGAGACAGAGAAGCAGTTTCAGCGACAGGTTACTATCGATGCAATGCTCCTCAGACAGGATGAAGAGGTCAATACTCCCCAATGCCATTAGGCTTTACAATTCTACCGCCAGGACTTAAGAAATTTTTTAAAGCTATTATTAATGCTTTTTGAGATAGTGATTTAGATGCATATCATATTTTTACTGAGTTAAGTATTGTATGTAATTAGTTTTGCTACAACAAGTGTATTGGACATTGGAAAAAAGGTTGAATTTCCCCATGGGGATGAATAAAGTATCTATCTATCTATCTAATCCAACCTGTGACAGATGTCATTCTGAAGTCGCTTCATTGACCCACATGTTCTGGTCTTGCCCCTGTTTGCAAAATTATTGGAAAGATATTTTTGGTATTACTTCAACAGTTCTGAATATCAAATTGCAACCGCATCCTATTACTGCAATTTTCGGTTTACCAATGGTGGATAATAGTCGTTTATCCCCCCTCAGCCCGGCGGATGATTGCATTTGTTACATTAATGGCTAGAAGATCTATCCTATTGAATTGGAAATAAATTAATCCTCCAACTATATTTCAGTGGTTTTCTCAAACTATTTCTTGTTTGAGTTTAGAAAAAATTACAAGTGTTGTCTTTGTCCCTTCAGTTAAATTTGAAGAAACTTGGAGACCATTTATTCAACATTTTCATATAAGCTAAACTGACTTTTCCTAAACCTTGCTTTTATTGTCCTTAATTATTTGGATGGAGGTGCGAAGTTATTGACGCTACTGTGTATAATTGATATAATGCAATGGCCCATGTCGGTTAGGATTTTTTTCATTTTTTTGGGGGGGAGGGTTTCCTATTTTCTCCATTTTTTGTAACCACTATGAGTTTGGGAGGTTATTATCATCTATTTGTATTTATACCTTAACCTATTAATGATGTACTCTCAAGCTCTTTGTATTCATGTTTCATTTATGTTTGTTTAAAATCAATAAAAAGATTTTAAAAAGGACTATTCTGAGGAAAGGGTGGAATAGGCGCAACGGGCCGAGCGGCCAGACATGCTCATGTTACGTATTTTCTAAAGCACGAGTTTACCTTTGCGCCTTGTTCTCCCTTGGTTTTCAGCCGTTCGGATTGCACAGAGGAGCGGTGAGAGCTCCGGAGATCCATCGGCAGCCGCTGCGGGCCAGCTCCCGTATCCCAGCAGCAGGAGACAGGACTGGGAGGGAACTCCGGACAATAGGCCCCGATCCACGGCGGGGAAAGACCGGGCACCCTCTGTGTGGCTGAAACATCTCACGGAATCTCCGCCCGAATCTTCACCTCCGCCATCGGAAGGATTCAAAACTCCGGCCGCTGTTGCAGCCTTTACCCGGGGAGCTGCTCCCAATCTCGGGCCTCTCACCGGGTCCACTCGTTCCCGGTTCCAAACTTCGGTCCGCTCAGCGTCCCGCCCACTGGCACCCCTCAGCCAATGGAGGCAAGATCCTCCCAGTGGTGTTCTCTGATTGGCTGTGAGTGTGTCCGAGGGCGGATGCTACCGGAAGATGGAGATGTCAGTCACAGTTTGTTCTCAGAATCAAAGCAAGTTCCCCGAGGCTCAAAGTACAAAGTAAATTTTATTTTTATTATTTTTTTTTATTTTTATTAAGCACAAACAAAAACAGAAACAATAAGCATATGCTAACAAAGCCAGGGAATCACACAAAAGCAGCAACAAATATATAACTATTAACTTTAAATATACAAATATACAAGGAAATCCGCTCTAAATATTGTTGGACAGAAGGAACTGTATCTAAGAGGAGTCACAAAACAGGAACATTTACAGAGATAACCCAAAACGTTAGATAGATAGATAGATAGATAGATAGATAGATAGATAGATAGATAGATAGATAGATAGATAGATAGATAGATAGATAGATAGATAGATAGATAGATAGATAGATAGATAGATAGATACTTTATTCATCCCCATGGGGAAATTCAACTTTTTTTCCAATGTCCCATACACTTGTTGTAGCAAAACTAATTACATACAATACTTAACTCAGTACAAAATACGATACGCATCTAAATCACTATCTCAAAAAGCATTAATAATAGCTTTTAAAAAGTTCTTAAGTCCTGGCGGTAGAATTGTAAAGCCTAATGGCATTGGGGAGTATTGACCTCTTCATCCTGTCTGAGGAGCATTGCATCGATAGTAACCTGTCGCTGAAACTGCTTCTCTGTCTCTGGATGTTGCTATGTAGAGGATGTTCAGAGTTATCCATAATTGACCGTAGCCTACTCAGTGCCCTTCGCTCAGCTACCGATGTTAAACTCTCCAGTACTTTGCCCACAACAGAGCCCGCCTTCCTTACCAGCTTATTAAGACGTGCGGCGTCCCTCTTCTTAATGCTTCCTCCCCAACACGCCACCACAAAGAAGAGGGCGCTCTCCACAACTGACCTATAGAACATCTTCAGCATCTCACTACAGACATTTGACAGATTTGTACAGTCTTTACAGCTTTCTGGTTATGGGAAGTTTTCAGAGTATAAACGTTTAGTTTGAAGTCTGACGTAAAAATCTAAATGAAGGTTTTTTTATTGCTGTGATTGCATTTATGGATATAAAATTTACTGTAAATTAACAAAAGATTTATGATAAAGAAATTATCCCTATGAGATTTGGTGTTATTAGTAAATCCAAATAAGACATTTTGAAAACAAAAAGTAAAATCCACATTAATATATTGATCTATAAATTGACAAACATCAACCCAAAATGTTTTAACATATTCACAATACCAAAACAGGTGAAATAAATCCTCTGGATATAAACCACAAAAAGAACAGTTAGTTTCAATATCAGAATTAACCCTTGTCAAATAAACACTGTTTGGATAATAACTATGTATAATTTTAAATAAGCCCCAAATACTCCTCCACCTCAGATTCCCCAAGCGACTATTCTAAAAACTAACAGAGTACGTATAAGTCGCCACATACAACTCCTACAAACATACAGAGCAAAGCTACAGAACGGTAACTATATCTGGATCACTGAAAGATCAACCAGAGTGCAGAAGACAACAAACTTCGCCAATGCAAATAAACAACGAGAACATGAAATAACCGCAGCGGCTGCCGATAGATGTCCGGTACTCTCAGCGCTCCCCTGTTCAATCTGACAGGACAAGAAACAGTGAGGCACAAAGGTAAACTCGTGTTTCAGAAAATCAGAAATAGAGAAGGCGTGGCCATTCGGCCCCTTGCGCCTCTTCTGCCTTTCACTCAGAACATGCTTGACTTTTGACCTCAGCACCACTTTCCTGCAACTTCCCATCACCGCTGAGCCCCAGGATATGTCTATTCAATTTAGAAACCTTGTGGAGATAATTGCAATGATTCACTAAACTCTGGGTGAAGAAATTTCTCCTCATCTCAGACATGCTGAGTTGTCCTCGGATTTTGAGTCTGTGAGCGCTGGTTCCACACCTTATGGGAAACATCATTCCAGCCCTTCCGCTGTAAATATCCTGTGAGATTGTATTTCTCTAATTCTAAGACAGGAATGTGATCTGTCTCAGTCAAACCACCTCTTATTTCACTCATTTTGAGACAGTCCCAGTACGATGATTTGTTGTGGGAGCATCTCTATGGACAGCAGGTGAGTGCAGTTATCCTGTGTTGTTCCACAGCCTGATGGTTGAGGGGTAGTAACTGTTCCTGACCCTGGTGGGGCGAGTCCTGAGGCTCTAGTACCTTCTACCGGATTACAGCAGTGAGAAAAGAGCCTGCCTGTGTGGTGAGCCTGATCACAGCCGCCTGTATCACCGTCCGCTCTGGCCTACCCTATCCGGGACCAAAGGGATTGTGGAGAGTAAATGTGGTACTCTGTCGAGTATCACTGTGATCCGTCCCCTCTGGCCTGCCCTATCCGGGACCAAAGGGATTCTGGACAGTAAATGTGGTACTCTGTCGAGTATCACTGTGATCCGTCCCCTCTGGCCTGCCCTATCCGGGACCAAAGGGATTGTGGAGAGTAAATGTGGTACTCTGTCGAGAATCACTGTGATCCGTCCCCTCTGGCCTGCCCAATCCGGGACCAAAGGGATTGTGGAGAGTAAATGTGGTACTCTGTCGAGTATCACAGTGATCCGTCCCCTCTGGCCTGCCCAATCCGGGACCAAAGGGATTGTGGAGAGTAAATGTGGTACTCTGTCGAGTATCACTGTGTTCCGTCCACTCTGGTCTACCCTATCCGGGACCAAAGGGATTGTGGAGAGTAAATGTGGTACTCTGTCGAGTATCACTGTGATCCATCCCCTCTGGGCTGCCCTATTCAGGACCAAAGGGATTGTGGAGAGTTAATGTGGTACTCTGTCGATTATTACTGTGATCTGTCCCCTCTGGCATGCCCAATCCGGGACCAAAGGGATTGTGGAGAGTAAATGTGGTACTCTGTCGAGTATCACTGTGACCGTCCCCTCTGGCCTGCCCTATCCGGGACCAAAGGGATTGTGGACAGTAAATGTGGTACTCTGTCGAGTATTATTGTGATCTGTCCCCTCTGGCCTGCCCTATCCGGGAACAAAGGGATTGTGGAGAGTAAATGTGTTACTCTGTCGATTATTACTGTGATCCGTCCCCTCTGGCCTGCCCTATCCGGGACCAAAGGGATTCTGGAGAGTAAATGTGGTACTCTGTCAAGTATCGGTGTGATCCGTCTCCTCTGGCCTGCCCTATCCGGGAACAAAGGGATTGTGGAGAGTAAATGTGTTACTCTGTCGATTATTACTGTGATCCGTCCCCTCTGGCCTGCCCTATCCGGGACCAAAGGGATTGTGGAGAGTAAATGTGGTACTCTGTCGAGTATCACTGTGATCCGTCCCCTCTGGCCTGCCCTACCCGGGACCAAAGGGATTGTGGAGAGTAAATGTGGTACTCTGTCAAGTATCGGTGTGATCCGTCTCCTCTGGCCTGCCCTACCCGGGACCAAAGGGATTGTGGAGAGTAAATGTGTTACTCTGTCGATTATTACTGTGATCCGTCCCCTCTGGCCTGCCCTATCCGGGACCAAAGGGATTCTGGAGAGTAAATGTGGTACTCTGTCGAGTATCACTGTGTTCCGTCCACTCTGGTCTACCCTCTCCGGAACCAAAGGGATTGTGGAGAGTAAATGTGGTACTATGTCGAGTATCACTGTGATCCGTCCCCTGTGGCCTGCCCTACCCGGGACCAAAGGGATTGTGGAGAGTAAATGTGGTACCCTGTCGAGTATCACTGTGATCCGTCCCCTCTGGCCTGCCCTATCCGGGACCAAAGGGATTGTGGAGAGTAAATGTGGTACTCTGTCGAGTATCACTGTGATCCGTCCCCTCTGGCCTGCCCTATCCGGGACCAAAGGGATTGTGGAGAGTAAATGTGGTACTCTGTCGAATATCACTGTGATCCGTCCCCTCTGGCCTGCCCTATCCGGGACCAAAGGGATTGTGGAGAGTAAATGTGGTACTCTGTCGAGTATTACTGTGATCCTGTCTCTCTTCCTGCCCTTTATTGTTCTTGTCTGTGATTGCAGTGCGACAATCTCTGGCCCAATGTCCCCTCTTTCTACAAACCCCGTTTATGTCCATAGCCGAATGTCCTCTTCATCTGCACTGTCCACATGATCCTGCCACCCGTTCTGGGTACCTCGTCAAGACCCGAACTCCATCTCCTCACTACCGGTTCTCTGTGCACACTCTTGCTTTGCCCCAGTCCCGTTAAAGAGACAATTGTAATCCATATTCATCAGAATTTATGTCACCTGGGGCCAGGTCTGACACAACGAATTGAGATTAGTTAACTTAAAGGAGTGGGCAGGCTTGGGTCTGAGACAGTTTAGAAAAGTCTGCACTGCCAGCTGGACAGGGTTTGCCGGCATTGGACTCTCACGTATCCTTAAACGGCTATAAAGTACGCAAGGGATTCTCCTTTTTCCTGTAGTTATCGGCTAAATTCAACAAAATCCGCGTGCAGTCGAGCTGTCATTCAAATGGGTTCCCTTTCCTCAGCGACCCACCGTGCCATGGCTTGTATTACATCAGCCCCTCTGGTGGCTCCCGGTCACCTTCGGGCATCTGCCTGGGAAAGGGGAACCCACTCCCTGTGCCTGTCCGAGAGGTTCCATATATAACCCTGAGGAGTGGCACAAGTCCCCGGGCAGGGTCTGGAAAGGGGAACCCACTCCCTTTTTCAAAGAATTCAGGTAAAGCCCCTGGTCCGGACGGTTATACTGCTGAATTTTTCAAATCCTTTTCTTCTATACTCGCTCCTTGGCTTTGTAAAATTTTTAAAGATGCGTTAACCGTAGGTAAATAACCACAATCTTTTTATGATGCCTCCATTTCTCCAATTCTTAAAAAAGATAAAGACCCCACTGAATGTGCATCCTATCGGCCAATATCCTTGCTGAATACGGATTCTAAGATTTTTACCAAAATTTTCGCCACTGGATTAGAAAATGTATTACCTCAAATTATTTCTGAAGATCAGACCAGATTTATTAAAAACTGTTATTCATCTTTTAGCATTAGAAAATTAATTAATATAATTTAAACTTCTTCATCTAAAATACCAGAATGTAATTTCCTTAGATGCTGAAAAAGCGTTCGATAGAGTTGAATGGCCATATTTATTTAATACGTTGCAGAATTTTAATTTTAGCTTGAAATTTATATCATGGATTAAATTAATGTATTATAAACCTTTGGCTTCGGTTCTTACCAATAATCAAAGATCTCCTTTTTTTCAGTTGTCCCGTGGTACAAGGCAAGGCTGTCCTTTAAGTCCTCTATTATTTGACATTGCTTTGGAACCTTTAGCCGTTGCCATTCGTGAATCACCTAATATGTTTGGTATTACTCGTGGGTAAGGGACTTATAAGTTATCATTATATGCTGATGATTTGTTACTATACATATCTGTCCCTGAGAGATCTATTCCTGCTATTTCGTCCTTGCTTGCTCAGTTTAGTAGCTTTTCTGGCTACAAACTGAATTTTAATAAGAGTGAATTATTTCCATTAAATATGCAAGTTCCAATTTATAAACACTTACCATCTAAAGTTGTCACAGATCATTTTACTTATTTGGGTATTAAAATTACCAAGAAACATAAGGGTTTATTTAAAGTTAATTTTTTACCTTTAATTGAACAAATCAAGCAACTTGTTACCAGGTGGTCCCCATTATCTCTGTCATTGGTTGGTCGAATTAATACTATCAAGATGATAGTATTACCCAAATTTTTATATTTATTCCAAGCATTACAAATTTTTATTCCTAAATCTTTTTTTGATATTATTGATACAAAATATACTCGTATGTGTGGCAGAATGAAAATCCTAGATTAAGTAAAAAATATTTACAGAAGCCTAAGAAGGAAGGTGGTTTTGCTTTGCCAAACCTGAGATTTTACTATTGGACAGTTAATATTCAATATTTAATATTTTGGACACAAGAATCGGTCATAGTACCTTGCAATATACAATTGATAAATTTGGAGTGTAAATCTGTACAAGACTTCTCATTGTTTTCTATTTTAGGATCTTCGCTTCCTTTTGCTTTATCTAAACCGAATAAACAAATAACTAATCCTATAGTTAAACATACATTAAGAATATGGTTTCAATTTCGTAAATTCTTTGGCTTGAATAATCAAGCCCTATTATATCTAACCTTTTTCCAGCCCTCTTTTATGGACCAAGCCTTTGTGTTATGGAAAACAAAAGGTATAACATGTTTTCGTCATCTATTTTTAGATAACAGTTTTATGTCCTTTGAACAGCTATCCAACATAAAACTCATATTTTTTTAGATACTTGCAAGTTAGAAATTTCTAGAATGTTCGTATTTTCTGAAATTATGTCCAATGGACATTACAGAAAAAATTCTATCTCTGAATCCTTGCCAGAAGGGTTAAGTAGCCATCATTTATCATATGATCATGAAAATACAGCCAGGAGTATCAGAAATAATTACGAAGGAATGGGAAAAAGAACTTCAATGTCTTATACCCACAGAGCAGTGGGAGAAAATTTTACAATTAGTCAATTCTTCTTCTATTTGTGCTAAACATGCCTAATACAATTTATGGTTGTTCATAGGGCTCACATGTCCAAGGATAAACTCGCTCGATTTTATTCTTATGTTACCAGGCCACTCACAGGAGACCTTGCCCACGCCCAGGATTACGGCTGCAGAGGTGGAAGGTCAACTGAGGAAGATCTGTACCAGCAAGGCGGCTGGACCGGATGGAGTTTCCCCACGATTACTGAGGGCCTGTGCGACTGAGTTGGGAGAACCACTACAGCGCATCTTCAACATGAGCCTGGAGCAGAGAAGAGTACCCAGACAGTGGAAAACATCCTGTATTGTCCCGGTACCGAAGAAACCACAACCAAAGGAGTTGAATGACTTCAGACCTGTTGCCTTGACGTCGCACGTGATGAAGACCATGGAGCGGCTGATAATACAGAATCTGAGGCCACAAACCAGGCACGCCCGGGATCCTCTTCAGTTTGCGTATAAGAAGGTGGGAGTGGAGGATGCTATCACGTATTTGCTGCACAAATCACTCTCTCACCTAGATGGGGGCAGTTGTGCTGTGAGGATTACATTCCTTGACTTCTCTAGTGCCTTTAACACCATCCAGCCCAAGATCTTAAGGCACAAACTAACGGAGATGGGAGTAGACTCTCACATGGTGGATTGGATAGTGGACTACTTGACAGATAGACCTCAGTATGTGCGGTTGGGAGACTGTAGGTCTGACACGGTGGTCAGCAGCACAGGAGCGCCGCAGGGAACCGTACTCTCTCCGGTCCTGTACACATCAGACTTCCAATATAACTCGGAGTCCTGCCATGTGCAGAAGTTCGCTGATGACACGGCCATAGTGGGGTGCGTCAGGAATGGACAGGAGGAGGAGTATAGGAAACTGATACAGGACTTTGTGATATGGTGCAACTCAAACTACCTGCGTCTCAATATCACCAAGACCAAGGAGATGGTGGTGGACTTTAGGAGATCTAGGCCTCATATGGAGCCAGTGATCATTAATGGAGAATGTGTGGAGCAGGTTAAGACCTACAAGTATCTGGGAGTACAGTTAGACGAGAAGCTAGACTGGACTGCCAACACAGATGCCTTGTGCAGGAAGGCACAGAGTCGACTGTACTTCCTTAGAAGGTTGGCGTCATTCAATGTCTGTAGTGAGATGCTGAAGATGTTCTACAGGTCAGTTGTGGAGAGCGCCCTCTTCTTTGTGGTGGCGTGTTGGGGAGGAAGCATTAAGAAGAGGGACGCCTCACGTCTTAATAAGCTGGTAAGGAAGCCGGGCTCTGTCGTGGGCAAAGTAATGGAGAGTTTAACATCGGTAGCTGAGCGAAGGGCGCTGAGTAGGCTACGGTCAATTATGGAAAACCCTGAACATCCTCTACATAGCACCATCCAGAGACAGAGAAGCAGTTTCAGCGACAGGTTACTATCGATGCAATGCTCCTCAGACAGGATGAAGAGGTCAATACTCCCCAATGCCATTAGGCTTTACAATTCTACCGCCAGGACTTAAGAAATTTTTTAAAGCTATTATTAATGCTTTTTGAGATAGTGATTTAGATGCATATCATATTTTTACTGAGTTAAGTATTGTATGTAATTAGTTTTGCTACAACAAGTGTATTGGACATTGGAAAAAAGGTTGAATTTCCCCATGGGGATGAATAAAGTATCTATCTATCTATCTAATCCAACCTGTGACAGATGTCATTCTGAAGTCGCTTCATTGACCCACATGTTCTGGTCTTGCCCCTGTTTGCAAAATTATTGGAAAGATATTTTTGGTATTACTTCAACAGTTCTGAATATCAAATTGCAACCGCATCCTATTACTGCAATTTTCGGTTTACCAATGGTGGATAATAGTCGTTTATCCCCCCTCAGCCCGGCGGATGATTGCATTTGTTACATTAATGGCTAGAAGATCTATCCTATTGAATTGGAAATAAATTAATCCTCCAACTATATTTCAGTGGTTTTCTCAAACTATTTCTTGTTTGAGTTTAGAAAAAATTACAAGTGTTGTCTTTGTCCCTTCAGTTAAATTTGAAGAAACTTGGAGACCATTTATTCAACATTTTCATATAAGCTAAACTGACTTTTCCTAAACCTTGCTTTTATTGTCCTTAATTATTTGGATGGAGGTGCGAAGTTATTGACGCTACTGTGTATAATTGATATAATGCAATGGCCCATGTCGGTTAGGATTTTTTTCATTTTTTTGGGGGGGAGGGTTTCTTATTTTCTCCATTTTTTGTAACCACTATGAGTTTGGGAGGTTATTATCATCTATTTGTATTTATACCTTAACCTATTAATGATGTACTCTCAAGCTCTTTGTATTCATGTTTCATTTATGTTTGTTTAAAATCAATAAAAAGATTTTAAAAAGGACTATTCTGAGGAAAGGGTGGAATAGGCGCAACGGGCCGAGCGGCCAGACATGCTCATGTTACGTATTTTCTAAAGCACGAGTTTACCTTTGCGCCTTGTTCTCCCTTGGTTTTCAGCCGTTCGGATTGCACAGGGGAGCGGTGAGAGCTCCGGAGATCCATCGGCAGCCGCTGCGGGCCAGCTCCCGTATCCCAGCAGCAGGAGACAGGACTGGGAGGAAACTCCGGACAATAGGCCCCGATCCACGGCGGGGAAAGACCGGGCACCCTCTGTGTGGCTGAAACATCTCACGGAATCTCCGCCCGAATCTTCACCTCCGCCATCGGAAGGATTCAAAACTCCGGCCGCTGTTGCAGCCTTTACCCGGGGAGCTGCTCCCAATCTCGGGTCTCTCACCGGGTCCACTCGTTCCCGACTCCAAACTTCGGTCCGCTCAGCGTCCCGCCCACTGACACTCCTCAACCAATGGAGGCAAGATTCTCCGAGCGGTGTTCTCTGATTGGCTGTGAGTGTGTCCGAGGGCGGGCTGCTGCCGGGTGCCGGTGATGTCAGTCACAGTTTGTTCTCAGAATCAAAGCAAGTTCCCCGAGGCTCAAAGTTCAAAGTAAATTTTATTTTTATTATTTTTTTTTATTTTTATTAAGCACAAACAAAAACAGAAACAATAAGCATATGCTAAAAAAGCCAGGGAGTCACACAAAAGCAGCAACAAATATATAACTATTAACTTTAAATATACAAATATACAAGGAAATCCGCTCTAAATATTGTTGGACAGAAGGAACTGTATCTAAGAGGAGTCACAAAACAGGAACATTTACAGAGATAACCCAAAACGTTAGATAGATAGATAGATAGATAGATAGATAGATAGATAGATAGATAGATAGATAGATAGATAGATAGATAGATAGATAGATAGATAGATACTTTATTCATCCCCATGGGGAAATTCAACTTTTTTTCCAATGTCCCATACACTTGTTGTAGCAAAACTAATTACATACAATACTTAACTCAGTACAAAATACGATACGCATCTAAATCACTATCTCAAAAAGCATTAATAATAGCTTTTAAAAAGTTCTTAAGTCCTGGCGGTAGAATTGTAAAGCCTAATGGCATTGGGGAGTATTGACCTCTTCATCCTGTCTGAGGAGCATTGCATCGATAGTAACCTGTCGCTGAAACTGCTTCTCTGTCTCTGGATGTTGCTATGTAGAGGATGTTCAGAGTTATCCATAATTGACCGTAGCCTACTCAGTGCCCTTCGCTCAGCTACCGATGTTAAACTCTCCAGTACTTTGCCCACAACAGAGCCCGCCTTCCTTACCAGCTTATTAAGACGTGCGGCGTCCCTCTTCTTAATGCTTCCTCCCCAACACGCCACCACAAAGAAGAGGGCGCTCTCCACAACTGACCTATAGAACATCTTCAGCATCTCACTACAGACATTTGACAGATTTGTACAGTCTTTACAGCTTTCTGGTTATGGGAAGTTTTCAGAGTATAAACGTTTAGTTTGAAGTCTGACGTAAAAATCTAAATGAAGGTTTTTTATTGCTGTGATTGCATTTATGGATATAAAATTTACTGTAAATTAACAAAAGATTTATGATAAAGAAATTATCCCTATGAGATTTGGTGTTATTAGTAAATCCAAATAAGACATTTTGAAAACAAAAAGTAAAATCCACATTAATATATTGATCTATAAATTGACAAACATCAACCCAAAATGTTTTAACATATTCACAATACCAAAACAGGTGAAATAAATCCTCTGGATATAAACCACAAAAAGAACAGTTAGTTTCAATATCAGAATTAACCCTTGTCAAATAAACACTGTTTGGATAATAACTATGTATAATTTTAAATAAGCCTCAAATACTCCTCCACCTCAGATTCCCCAAGCGACTATTCTAAAAACTAACAGAGTACGTATAAGTCGCCACATACAACTCCTACAAACATACAGAGCAAAGCTACAGAACGGTAACTATATCTGGATCACTGAAAGATCAACCAGAGTGCAGAAGACAACAAACTTCGCCAATGCAAATAAACAACGAGAACATGAAATAACCGCAGCGGCTGCCGATAGATGTCCGGTACTCTCAGCGCTCCCCTGTTCAATCTGACAGGACAAGAAACAGTGAGGCACAAAGGTAAACTCGTGTTTCAGAAAATCAGAAATAGAGAAGGCGTGGCCATTCGGCCCCTTGCGCCTCTTCTGCCTTTCACTCAGAACATGCTTGACTTTTGACCTCAGCACCACTTTCCTGCAACTTCCCATCACCGCTGAGCCCCAGGATATGTCTATTCAATTTAGAAACCTTGTGGAGATAATTGCAATGATTCACTGAACTCTGGGTGAAGAAATTTCTCCTCATCTCAGACATGCTGAGTTGTCCTCGGATTTTGAGTCTGTGAGCGCTGGTTCCACACCTTATGGGAAACATCATTCCAGCCCTTCCGCTGTAAATATCCTGTGAGATTGTATTTCTCTAATTCTAAGACAGGAATGTGATCTGTCTCAGTCAAACCACCTCTTATTTCACTCATTTTGAGACAGTCCCAGTACGATGATTTGTTGTGGGAGCATCTCTATGGACAGCAGGTGAGTGCAGTTATCCTGTGTTGTTCCACAGCCTGATGGTTGAGGGGTAGTAACTGTTCCTGACCCTGGTGGGGCGAGTCCTGAGGCTCTAGTACCTTCTACCGGATTACAGCAGTGAGAAAAGAGCCTGCCTGTGTGGTGAGCCTGATCACAGCCGCCTGTATCACCGTCCGCTCTGGCCTACCCTATCCGGGACCAAAGGGATTGTGGAGAGTAAATGTGGTACTCTGTCGAGTATCACTGTGATCCGTCCCCTCTGGCCTGCCCTATCCGGGACCAAAGGGATTCTGGACAGTAAATGTGGTACTCTGTCGAGTATCACTGTGATCCGTCCCCTCTGGCCTGCCCTATCCGGGACCAAAGGGATTGTGGAGAGTAAATGTGGTACTCTGTCGAGAATCACTGTGATCCGTCCCCTCTGGCCTGCCCAATCCGGGACCAAAGGGATTGTGGAGAGTAAATGTGGTACTCTGTCGAGTATCACTGTGATCCGTCCCCTCTGGCCTGCCCTATCCGGGACCAAAGGGATTGTGGAGAGAAAATCTGGTACTCTGTCGAGTATCACTGTGATCCGTCCCCTCTGGCCTGCCCTATCCGGGACCAAAGGGACTGTGGAGAGTAAATGTTGTACTCTGTCGAGTATCACTGTGATCCGTCCCTTCTGGCCTGCCCTATCTGGGACCAAAGGGATTGTGGAGAGTAAATGTGGTACTCTGTCGAGTATCACTGTGATCCGTCCCCTCTGGCCTGCCCTATCCGGGACCAAAGGGTTAGTGGAGAGTAAATGTGGTACTCTGTCGAGTATCACAGTGATCCGTCCCCTCTGGCCTGCCCAATCCGGGACCAAAGGGATTGTGGAGAGTAAATGTGGTACTCTGTCGAGTATCACTGTGTTCCGTCCACTCTGGTCTACCCTATCCGGGACCAAAGGGATTGTGGAGAGTAAATGTGGTACTCTGTCGAGTATCACTGTGACCGTCCCCTCTGGCCTGCCCTATCCGGGACCAAAGGGATTGTGGACAGTAAATGTGGTACTCTGTCGAGTATTACTGTGATCCGTCCCCTCTGGCCTGCCCTATCCTGGACCAAAGGGATTGTGGAGAGTAAATGTGGTACTCTGTCGAGTATTACTGTGATCTGTCCCCTCTGGCCTGCCCTACCCGGGACCAAAGGGATTGTGGAGAGTAAATGTGTTACTCTGTCGATTATTACTGTGATCCGTCCCCTCTGGCCTGCCCTATCCGGGACCAAAGGGATTGTGGAGAGTAAATGTGTTACTCTGTCGATTATTACTGTGATCCGTCCCCTCTGGCCTGCCCTATCCGGGACCAAAGTGATTCTGGAGAGTAAATGTGGTACTCTGTCAAGTATCGGTGTGATCCGTCTCCTCTGGCCTGCCCTACCCGGGACCAAAGGGATTGTGGAGAGTAAATGTGTTACTCTGTCGATTATTACTGTGATCCGTCCCCTCTGGCCTGCCCTATCCGGGACCAAAGGGATTCTGGAGAGTAAATGTGGTACTCTGTCGAGTATCACTGTGTTCCGTCCACTCTGGTCTACCCTCTCCGGAACCAAAGGGATTGTGGAGAGTAAATGTGGTACTATGTCGAGTATCACTGTGATCCGTCCCCTGTGGCCTGCCCTACCCGGGACCAAAGGGACTGTGGAGAGTAAATGTGGTACCCTGTCGAGTATCACTGTGATCCGTCCCCTCTGGCCTGCCCTATCCGGGACCAAAGGGATTGTGGAGAGTAAATGTGGTACTCTGTCGAGTATCACTGTGATCCGTCCCCTCTGGCCTGCCCTATCCGGGACCAAAGGGATTGTGGAGAGTAAATGTGGTACTCTGTCGAATATCACTGTGATCCGTCCCCTCTGGCCTGCCCTATCCGGGACCAAAGGGATTGTGGAGAGTAAATGTGGTACTCTGTCGAGTATTACTGTGATCCTGTCTCTCTTCCTGCCCTTTATTGTTCTTGTCTGTGATTGCAGTGCGACAATCTCTGGCCCAATGTCCCCTCTTTCTACAAACCCCGTTTATGTCCATAGCCGAATGTCCTCTTCATCTGCACCGTCCACATGATCCTGCCACCCGTTCTGGGTACCTCGTCAAGACCCGAACTCCATCTCCTCACTACCGGTTCTCTGTGCACACTCTTGCTTTGCCCCAGTCCCGTTAAAGAGACAATTGTAATCCATATTCATCAGAATTTATGTCACCTGGGGCCAGGTCTGACACAACGAATTGAGATTAGTTAACTTAAAGGAGTGGGCAGGCTTGGGTCTGAGACAGTTTAGAAAAGTCTGCACTGCCAGCTGGACACACTGATCTGTCCAGGGGTTTGCCGGCATTGGACTCTCACGTATCCTTAAACGGCTATAAAGTACGCAAGGGATTCTCCTTTTTCCTGTAGTTATTGGCTAAATTCAACAAAATCCGCGTGCAGTCGAGCTGTCATTCAAATGGGTTCCCTTTCCTCAGCGACCCACCGTGCCATGGCTTGTATTACATCAGCCCCTCTGGTGGCTCCCGGTCACCTTCGGGCATCTGCCTGGGAAAGGGGAACCCACTCCCTGTGCCTGTCCGAGAGGTTCCATATATAACCCTGAGGAGTGGCACAAGTCCCCGGGCAGGGTCTGGAAAGGGGAACCCACTCCCTTTTTCAAAGAATTCAGGTAAAGCCCCTGGTCCGGACGGTTATACTGCTGAATTTTTCAAATCCTTTTCTTCTATACTCGCTCCTTGGCTTTGTAAAATTTTTAAAGATGCGTTAACCGTAGGTAAATAACCACAATCTTTTTATGATGCCTCCATTTCTCCAATTCTTAAAAAAGATAAAGACCCCACTGAATGTGCATCCTATCGGCCAATATCCTTGCTGAATACGGATTCTAAGATTTTTACCAAAATTTTCGCCACTGGATTAGAAAATGTATTACCTCAAATTATTTCTGAAGATCAGACCAGATTTATTAAAAACTGTTATTCATCTTTTAGCATTAGAAAATTAATTAATATAATTTATACTTCTTCATCTAAAATACCAGAATGTAATTTCCTTAGATGCTGAAAAAGCGTTCGATAGAGTTGAATGGCCATATTTATTTAATACGTTGCAGAATTTTAATTTTAGCTTGTAATTTATATCATGGATTAAATTAATGTATTATAAACCTTTGGCTTCGGTTCTTACCAATAATCAAAGATCTCCTTTTTTTCAGTTGTCCCGTGGTACAAGGCAAGGCTGTCCTTTAAGTCCTCTATTATTTGACATTGCTTTGGAACCTTTAGCCGTTGCCATTCGTGAATCACCTAATATGTTTGGTATTACTCGTGGGTAAGGGACTTATAAGTTATCATTATATGCTGATGATTTGTTACTATACATATCTGACCCTGAGAGATCTATTCCTGATATTTCATCCTTGCTTGTTCAGTTTAGTAGCTTTTCTGGCTACAAACTGAATTTTAATAAGAGTGAGTTATTTACATCAAATATGCAAGTTCCAATTTATAAACACTTACCATTTAAAGTTGTCACAGATCATTTTACTTATTTGGGTATTAAAATTACCAAGAAACATAAGCGTTTATTTAAAGTTAATTTTTTACCTTTAATTGAACAAATCAAGCAACTTGTTACCAGGTGGTCCCCATTATCTCTGTCATTGGTTGGTCGAATTAATACTATCAAGATTTCAATATTACCCAAATTTTTATATTTATTCCAAACATTACCAATTTTTATTCCTAAATCTTTTTTTGATATTATTGATACAAAATATACTCGTATGTGTGGCAGAATAAAAATCCTAGATTCAGTAAAAAATATTTACAGAAGCCTAACAAGGAAGGTGGTTTTGCTTTGCCAAACCTGAGATTTTACTATTGGGCAGTTAATATTCAATATTGAATATTTTGGACACAAGAATCGGTCATAGTATCTTGCCCACAATGGGTAAATTTGGAGTGTAAATCTGTACAAGACTTCTCAGTGTTTTCTATTTTAGGATCTTCGCTTCCTTTTGCTTAATCTAAACCGAATAAACAAATGACTAATCCTATAGTTAAACATACATTAAGAATATGGTTTCAATTTTGTAATTTTTTTGGCTTGATTAATCAAGCCCTATTATATCTAACTTCTTTTTCCAGCCCTCTTTTATGGACCAAGCCTTTGTGTTATGGAAAACAAAAGGTATAACATGTTTTCGTCATCTATTTTTAGATAACAGTTTTATGTCCTTTGAACAGCTATCCAACATAAAACTCATATTTTTTTAGATACTTGCAAGTTAGAAATTTCTAAAATGTTAGTATTTTCTGAAATTATGTCCAATGGACATTACAGAAAAAATTCTAGCTCTGAATCCTTGCCAGAAGGGTTAAGTAGCCATCATTTATTATATGACCATGAAAATACAGCCAGGAGTATCAGAAATAATTAAGAAGGAATGGGAAAAAGAACTTCACTGTCTTATACCCACAGAGCAGTGGGAGAAAATTTTACAATTAGTCAATTCTTCTTCTATTTGTGCTAAACATGCCTAATACAATTTAAGGTTGTTCATAGGGTTCACATGTCCAAGGATAAACTCGCTCGATTTTATTCTTATGTTAATCCAAACAGTGACAGATGTCATTCTGAAGTCGCTTCATTGACCCACATGTTCTGGACTTGCCCCCGTTTGCAAAATTATTGGAAAGATGTTTTTGGTATTATTTCAACAGTTCTGAATATCAAATTGTAACCGCATCCTATTACTGCAATTTTCGGTTTACCAATGGTGGATAAAAGTCGTTTATCCCCCCTCAGCCCGGCGGATGATTGCATTTGTTACATTAATGGCTAGAAGATCTATCCTATTGAATTGGAAATAAATTAATCCTCTAACTATATTTCAGTGGTTTTCTCAAACTATTTCTTGTTCGAGTTTAGAAAAAATTACAAGTGTTGTCTTTGACCCTTCAGTTAAATTTGAAGAAACTTGGAGACCATTTATTCAACATTTTCATAAAAGCTAAACTGACTTTCCCTAAACCTTACTTTTATTGTCCTTAATTATTTGGATGGACGTGCGGAGTTATTGACGCTACTGTGTATAATTGATATAATGCAATGGCCCATGTCGGTTAGGATTCTTTTCATTTTTTTGGGGGGGAGGGTTTCTTATTTTCTCCATTTTTTGTAACCACTATGAGTTTGGGAGGTTATTATCATCTATTTGTATTTATACCTTAAACTATTAATTATGTACTCTCAAGCTCGATGTATTCATGTTTCATTTATGTTTGTTTAAAATCAATAAAAAGATTTAAAAAGAAAGGACTATTCTGAGGAAAGGGTGGAATAGGCGCAACGGGCCGAGTGGCCAGGCATGCTCCTGTTACTTATTTTCTAAAGCACGAGTTTACCTTTGCGCCTTGTTCTCCCTTGGTTTTCAGCCGTTCGGATTGCACAGGGGAGCGGTGAGAGCTCCGGAGATCCATCGGCAGCCGCTGCGGGGCAGCTCCCGTCTCCCAGCAGGAAGGGACGGGTCTGGGGGACAACTCCAGACAACAGGCCCCGATCCTCGGCGGGGAAAGGCCGGGCGCCCTCCGTGTAGCTGAAACATCTCACGGAATCTCCGCCCGAATCTTCACCTCCGCCATCGGAAGGGTTCAAAACTCCGGCCGCTGTTGCAGCCTTTACCCGGGGAGCTGCTCCCAATCTCGGGTCTCTCACCGGGTCCACTCGTTCCCGATTCCAAACTTCGGTCCGCTCAGCGTCCCGCCCACTGACACTCCTCAGCCAATGGAGGCAAGATCCTCCCAGCGGTGTTCTCTGATTGGCTGTGAGTGTGTCCGAGGGCGGGCTGCTGCCGGGTGCCGGTGATGTCAGTCACAGTTTGTTCTCAGAATCAAAGCAAGTTCCCCGAGGCTCAAAGTTCAAAGTAAATTTTATTATTATTTTTAATTTTTTTAAAACTTTTATTAAACACAATCAAAAACAGCAACACTAAACATATGCTAACAAAGACAGGGAATCACAGGAAAGCAGCAACAAATATATAACTATTAACTTTAAATATACAACTATACAAGGAAATCCGCTCTAAATATTGTTGGACAGAAGGAACTGTATCTAAGAGGAGTCACAAAACAGGAACATTTACAGAGATAACCCAAAACGTTGACAGATTTGTACAGTCTTTACAGCTTTCTGGCTATGGGAAGTTTTCAGAGGATAAACGTATAGTTTGAAGTCTGACATCAAAATATAAATGAAGGTTTCTTATTGCTGTGATTGCATTTATGGATATAAAATTTGCTGTAAATTAACAAAAGATAAAGAAATGATCCCTATGAGATTTGGTGTTATTAGTAAACCCAAATAAGACATTTTGAAAAAAAAGTAAAATCCACATTAATATATTGATCTATAAATTGACCAACATCAACCCAAAAAGTTTTAACATATTCACAATCTCAAAACAGATGAAATAAATTCTCTGGATATAAACCACAAAAAGAACAGTTAGTTTCAATATCGGAATTAACCCTTGTCAAATAAACACTGTTTGGATAATATCTATGTCTAATTTTAAATAAGCCCCAAATACTCCTCCACTTCAGATTCCCCAAGCGACTATTCCAAAAACTAACAGACTACATATAAGTCGCCACTTACAACTCCTACAAACATACAGAGCAAAGCTACAGAACGGTAACTATACCTGGATCACTGAAAGATCAACCAGAGTGCAGAAGACAACAAACTTCGCCAATGCAAATAAACAACGAGAACATGAAATAACCGCAGCGGCTGCCGATAGATGTCCGGTGCTCTCAGCGCTCCCTGTTCAATCTGACAGGACAAGAAACAGTGAGGCGCAAAGGTAAACTCGTGTTTCAGAAAATCAGAAATAGAGAAGGCGTGGCCATTCGGCCCCTTGCGCTTCTTCTGCCCTTCACTCAGAACATGCTTGACTTTTGACCTCAGCACCACTTTCCTGCAACTTCCCATCACCGCTGAGCCCCAGGATATGTCTATTCAATTTAGAAACCTTGTGGAGATAATTGCAATGATTCACTGCACTCTGGGTGAGGAAATTTCTCCTCATCTCAGACATGCTGAGTTGTCCTCGGATTTTGAGTCTGTGAGCGCTGGTTCCACACCTTCTGGGAAACGTCATTCCAGCCCTTCCGCTGTAAATATCCTGTGAGATTGAATTTCTCTAATTCTGAGACAGGAATGTGATCTGTCTCAGTCAAAGCACCTCTTATTTCACTCATTTTGAGACAGTCCCAGTACGATGATTTGTTATGGGAGCATCCCTATGGATAGCAAGTGAGTGCAGTTATCCTGTATTGTTCCACAGACTGATGGCTGAGGGGTAGTAACTGTTCCTGACCCTGGTGGGGCGAGTCATGAGGCTCTAGTACCATCTACCTGATTACAGCAGTGAGAAAAGAGCCTGCCTGTGTGGTGAGCCTGATCACAGCCGCCTGTATCACCGTCCCCTCTGGCCTGCCCAATCCAGGACCAAAGGGATTGTGGAGAGTAAATGTGGTACTCTGTCGAGTATCACTGTGATCCGTCCCCTCTGGCCTGCCCTATTCGGGACCAAAGGGATTGTGGAGAGTAAATGTGGTACTCTGTCGAGTATCACTGTGATCCGTCCCCTCTGGCTTGCCCTATCCGGAACCAAAGGGATTGTGGAGAGTAAATGTGGTACTCTGTCGAGTATCACTGTGATCAGTCCACTCTGGCCTCTCCTATCCGGGACCAAAGGAAACCTGGAGAGTAAATGTGCTACTCTGTCGAGTAACACTGCGATCCGTCCCCTCTGGCCTGCCCTATTCAGGACCAAAGGGATTCTGGAGAGTAAATGTGGTACTCTGTCGAGTATCACTGTGATCCGTCCCCTCTGGCCTGCCCTATCCGGGACCAAAGGGATTGTGGAGAGTAAATGTGGTACTCTGTCGAGAATCACTGTGATCCGTCCCCTCTGGCCTGCCCTATCCGGGACCAAAGGGATTATGGAGAGTAAATGTGGTACTCTGTCGAGTATCACTGTGATCCGTCCCCTCTGGCCTGTCCTATCCGGGTCCAAAGGGATTGTGGAGAGTAAATGTGGTACTCTGTCGAGTATCACTATCATCCAGTCTCTCTTCCTGCCTCTTATTATTCTTGTCTGTGATTGCAATGCGACAATCTCTGGCCCAATGTTCCCTCTTTCTAGAAACCCCATTTCTGTCCTTAGCCAAGTGTCCTCTTCATCTGCACCGTCCGCACGATCCTGCCACCCGATCTGGGTTCTTTGTCAGGACCCGTACTCCATCTCCCCACTACCCACAGTCCATTTAAAGAGTCAATTGCGCTCCATATTCATCAGAATTTATGTCACCTGGGGCCAGGTCTGACACAGCGAATTAAGATTAGTTAACTTAAAGGAGTGGGCAGGCTTGGGTCTGAGACAGTTTAGAAAAGTCTGCACTGCCAACTGGACATACTGATCTGTCCAGGGGTTTGCCGGCATTGGACTCTCACGTATCCTTAAAAGGAGCTATAAAGTACGCAAGGGATTCTCCTTTTTTCTGTAGTTATCGGGTAAATTCACCAAAAATCCGCATGCAGTCGAGCTGTCATTCAAATGGGTTCCCTTACCTCAGTGACCCACCGTGCCATGGCTTGTATTACATCAGCCCCTCTGGTGGCTCCCGGTCACCTTCGGGCATCTGCCTGGGAAAGGGGAACCCACTCCCTGTCCCTGTCCGAGAGGTTCAATATATAACCCTGAGGAGTGGCACAAGTCCCCGGGCGGGGTCTGGAAAGGGGAACCCACTCCCTGTCCCTGCCCGAGAGGTTTCCTATATAACCCTGAGGAGTGGCACAAGTCCCCGGGTGGGGTCTGGAAAGGGGAACCCACTCCATGTCCCTGCCCGAGAGGTTGCATATAAAATTTTTAAAATCCTTTTCTTCTATACTCTCTCCTTGGCTTTGTAAAATTTTTAAAGATGCGTTAACCGTAGGTAAATAACCACAATCTTTTTATGATGCCTCCATTTCTCCAATTCTTAAAAAAGATAAAGACCCCACTGAATGTGCATCCTATCGGCCAATATCCTTGCTGAATGCGGATTCTAAGATTTTTACCAGAATTTTGCCCACTAGATTAGAAAATGTATTACCTCAAATTATCTCTGAAGATCAGACCGGATTTATTAAAAACTGTGATTCATCTTTTAACATTAGAAAATTTATTAATATAATTTATACTTCTTCATCTAAAATACCAGAATATCATTTCCTTAGATGCTGAAAAAGCATTCGATAGAGTTGAATGGCCATATTTATTTAATACGTTGCAGAATTTTAATTTTAGCTTGAAATTTATATCATGGATTAAATTAGTCTATTATAATCCTTTTGCTTCAGTTCTTACCAATAATCAAAGATTTCCTTTTTTTCAGTTGTCCTGTGGTACGAGGCAAGGCTGCCCTTTAAGTCCTCTATTATTTGACATTGCATTGGAACCTATAGCCGTTGCCATTCGTGAATCACCTAATATTTTTGGTATTACCCGTGGGTAAGGGACTTATAAGTTATCATTATATGCTGATGATTTGTTACTATACATATCTGACCCTGAGAGATCTATTCCTGCTATTTCATCCTTGCTTGCTCAGTTTAGTAGGTTTTCTAGCTACAAACTGAATTTTAATAAGAGTGAATTATTTCCATTAAATATGCAAGTTCCAATTTATAAACACTTACCATTTAAAGTTGTCACAGATCATTTTACTTATTTGGGTATTAAAATTACCAAGGAACATAAGGGTTTATTCAAAGTTAATTTTTTACCTTTAATTGAACAAATCAAGCAACTTGTTACCAGGTGGTCCCCATTATCTCTGTCATTGGTTGGTCGAATTAATACTATCAAGATTATAGTATTACCCAAATTTTTATATTTATTCCAAGCATTACCAATTTGTATTCCTAAATCTTTTTTTGATATTATTGACTCCAAAATATCCTCGTATGTGTGGCAGAATAAAAATCGTAGATTAAGT
This sequence comes from Hemitrygon akajei, assembly GCF_048418815.1. Lineage (NCBI taxonomy): Eukaryota > Metazoa > Chordata > Chondrichthyes > Myliobatiformes > Dasyatidae > Hemitrygon > Hemitrygon akajei. The sequence goes on from NW_027332010.1 coordinate 995,381, forward strand.
AAAAAATATTTACAGAAGCCAAAGAAGGAACGTGGTTTTGCTTTGCCAAACCTGAGATTTTACTATTGGGCAGTTAATATTCAATATTTAATATTTTGTACACAAGAAGTGGTCATAGTTCCTTGCCCACAATGGGTAAATTTGGAGTGTAAATCTGTACAAGACTTCTCATTGTTTTCTATTTTAGGATCTTCGCTTCCTTTTGCTTTATCTAAACCGAATAAACAAATAACTAATCCAATAGTTAAACATACATTAAGAATATGGTTTCAATTTCGTAAATTCTTTGGCTTGAATAATCAAGCCCTATTATATCTAACTTCTTTTTCCAGCCCTCTTTTATGGACCAAGCCTTTGTGTTATGGAAAACAAAAGGTATAACATGTTTTCGTCATCTATTTTTAGATAACAGTTTTATGTCCTTTGAACAGCTATCCAACCTAAAACTCATTTTTTTAGATACTTGCAAGTTAGAAATTTCTTGAATGTTAGTATTTTCTGAAATTATGTCCAATGGACATTACAGAAAAAAATCTAGCTCTGAATCCTTGCCAGAAGGGGTAAGTAGCCATCATTTATCATATGATCATGAAAATACAGCCAGGAGTATCAGAAATAATTAAGAAGGAATGGGAAAAAGAACATCACTGTCTTATACCCACAGAGCAGTGGGAGAAAATTTTACAATTAGTCAATTTTTCTTCTATTTGTGCTAAAAATGCCTAATACAATTTAAGGTTGTTCATAGGGCTCACATGTCCAAGGATAAACTCACTCGATTTTATTCTTATGTCAATCCAACCAGTGACAGATGTCATTCTGAAGTCGCTTCATTGACCCACATGTTCTGGTCTTGCCCCTGTTTGCAAAATTATTGGAAAGATATTTTTGGTATTATTTCAACAGTTCTAAATATCAAATTGCAACCACATTCTATTACTGCAACTTTCTGTTTACCAATGGTGGATAATAGTCGTTTATCCCCCCTCAGCCCGGCGGATGATTGCATTTGTTACATTAATGGCTAGAAGATCTATCCTATTGAATTGGAAAGAAATTGATCCTCCAACTATATTTCAGTGGTTTTCTCAAACGATTTCTTGTTCGAGTTTAGAAAAAATTACAAGTGTTGTCTTTGACCCTTCAGTTAAATATGAAGAAACTTGGAGACCATTTATTCAACATTTTCATATGAGCTAAACTGACTTTTCCTAAACCTTACTTTTATTATCCATAATTATTTGGATGGAGGTGTGGAGTTATTGACGCTACTGTGTATAATTGATATAATTATATAATTGATATAGTACCCATGTCGATTAGGTATTTTTTCTTTTTTTTTGGGGGGGGGGGTTCTTATTTTTTCCATTTTTTGTAACCACTATGAGTTTGGGAGGTTATTATCATCTATTTGTATTTATACCTCAACCTATTAATTATGTACTCTCAAGCTCTTTGTATTCATGTTTCATTTATGTTTGTTTAACATCAACAAAAAGATTTAAAAAGAAAGGACTATTCTGAGGAAAGGGTGGAATAGGCGCAACGGGCCGAGTGGCCAGGCATGCTCCTGTTACTTATTTTCTAAAGCACGAGTTTACCTTTCCGCCTTGTTCTCCCTTGGTTTTCAGCTGTTCGGATTGCACAGGGGAGCGGTGAGAGCTCCGGAGGTCCATCGGCAGCCGCTGCGGGGCAGCTCCCGTATCCCAGCAGGAAGGGACGGGTCTGGGAGACAACTCCAGTCAACAGGCCCCGATCCTCGGCGGGGAAAGGCCGGGCGCCTCCGTGTAGCTGAAACATCTCACGGAATCTCCGCCCGAATCTTCAGCTCTGCCTTCGAAAGGATTCACGACCCGCCGGTGGTGCAGCCGAAACCCGAGGCGCAGCTCCCGGTCTCCGGCCTCACTCGGTCCCGGTTCCAAACACCGGCCCGGCCGGGCGCTCAGCGTCCCGCCCACTAACACCCCTCAGCCAATGGGAGCACCCTTCTCCCAACGGTGATTGCTGATTGGCTGTGAGTGTGTGAGGTCGGGCTGCTGCTCGGAGCTGGAGATGTCAGTCACAGTTTGTTCTCAGAATTAAAGCAAGTTTCCCGAAACTCAAATTTCAAAAAAATTTATTATCAAAGTACAGATAAGTCACCACATACAACCACATACAAATTGTGCAAATACAAATATGGAGAAACAGGATAAATAACAAGAACATGAAATAACCGCAGCGGCTGCTGATGGATCTCTGGAGCTCTCACCGCTCCCCTGTGCAATCCGACAGGCTGAAGGCCAAGGGAGAACAAGGAGCAAAGGTCAACTCGTGATTTAGAAAATAAGAAACAGGAGCAGGCGTTCGGCCCGTTGCGTTGTTCTGCCCCTCATGCAGAACATGTCTGATCTTTGATCTCAGCGCCACTTTCCTGCAACGTTCTCATCATCGCCAAGCCCCTAAATATGTCCGTTTAATTCAGGAAACGTGTGGAGAAGACTCCAAATATTCACCGCAATGTGTTGGGGAAATTTCTCCTCAGCTCAGTCCTGCTGAGGTGATCTCAGATTTTGAGTCTGTGATTCCTGGTTCCACTGCCCAGCCAGGAGAAACATCATTCCTGCCCCTACCCTGTAAATACCCTGTGAGACTGTGTCTGTCTCGATCAGGAAGCTTCTCCATGTGAACCTTGTGTTAATGAAATTGGTGACAGTTCTTTCAGACCAGCAGCTTTGACCACAAGAACACCAGACAGTGGTCAGCACGGACTGTCCTGCAGTTACTGCAGGAGAAGGACTGGATGGAGACAGTTGAGTGGTTCCCTGAGCAGACAGCCCAGACCATCTGGCAGAATGCCTCATCACCAGATCTCACAAACAGGCACCAATACCTCACCTGTCTGGCAGCGAGAGGGCCCCTCCCAGTCTGATCCTTGCTGCATGCCCGGAGATCACTCCCACAGCGCGCTGCCCCGAGATTACTGCAGTGGAGACGAGACGGTCACTCACCTCTTTGCGGACTATGGGCTGGCGAAGATATGTGGAGAAAGATGCAAGGGCCTGTGCCACAGCAGCTGCGTGACAGAAGGCTCACTGATCCTCGGGCTGTTCCCAGGACGCGCAGGAAAACGGACAGCGAATGCTGCTGGAAGATCATCAACTCGGGGAAAGACGCTCGAAACTTATTGGCCTGCCATCACACCGAGATGTCCGGAGAGCAGGGGTTCCCAACCTGGGGTCCACGGTTACTGGTATTGGTCTTTGGCATAAAAAAAAAGTTTGGGATCCCCTGTCGTACAGGAATGCTGCCGAATGACACATTCCAGACTACAGGGACACCATTGGAACTACAGCGATCCCCTACACTGGACAGGGATTGGCCGGGGTTGGCTGAGGAAGCCTCACAGTTATTGTAGTAGTGAACCACCCCGGGGAGGAGACATGGCTTCTCCTTTCAGCACAGGTCTTCAATCGTCTTCCAGGGGAAGGTCCTTCCGACCGCAGGGATGAGGCCTTTGGAGATTCAGCTGACGTTTTTGTCGCTCCAGGTTTTTAAGAGATGGGTTTGCTGGCCATATGGCCAACCCTCCTCCGCTCGTAGCCGGGCTTAGACAGTCCAAGACAGCGTTTTCTTATCTGTTGCCCGTTCAATGTGTTTTTGATACCACACTAACCAGAATTTCCCCTGAACACATCCAGCAAAACCATGTACATTCCCCGAGTCTGCAGCGCGCGTAGTGGACAATCGCGGTACTGCAGGGGATCAGCAGCTCCCCGAAAGTGAAAGCATTCTGAATCAGGAAGTGCTGGGAGTTAACATGGCTTCGAAAGGACCGGCTGAGAGTTTGAGCGAGGAGGTAATTTGTCCCGTCTGCCTGGATTTCTTCATCGATCCGGTTATACTGGAGTGTGGACACAACTTCTGTCGCTCTTGTATCACACGGTATTGGGAAAGGGAGGAGAGAAACTCCTGCCCGGAATGTAGAGCGGTGTTTGCTGACCGCACCCTCAGGGTGAATCGGGCCTTAGCAAATCTGACACAAAAAGTTCGAAGTCTAAACCTGAATCGGAAAGGGAAGGAAAGTAAACGTCACTGCGAGGAACATGAGGAAGAACTGAAGCTGTTTTGTGAAACGGACAAGACACTGATCTGTCTGATCTGTAGAGACGCGCAGGAACACAGAGAGCACCGCTTCAAGCCGATTAAAGAAGCTGTTAAAATCTACAAGGTAAAACTAACCGGAATTTGATCTTCACTCTATCCTCCATTCTTCTGCCTGGGAACACAGGAACCTTCACATCATTCCCCGCAACTTTCACCATCTCCAACGGGATTCTACCACAAAACACATCTCTCCCTCCAGCAGCCCAGACCCGCCCCTCCCCACAACTCTTCGCGCTCTGTAAGGATCGTTCTCTATGTACTGTTACTCCCTTATCCACTCGCTCCTCCGCACTGGTCTCTCTCCTGGCACTGACACCTGCTACTGGGACAGGCGCTGTATCAGACTCCTAACCTGCTCCCTCGTCACCATTCAGGGCTGTAAACAACCCAGTTCCTCCCGTTTCGTCCATGGTCGATTGTCCTCTCGTATTAGATTCCTTCTTCTCCAGCCCTTTACCTCATCCACCTGTCCCCTCTCAGCTTCTCACCTCATCACCCTCCCCCACGTTCCCCCTCACGTTGTCTCTCCCGTCACCTGTCAGCTGGTTCTCATCCACCACCTTTTTATTCTGGCTTCTGTCCCATTCCTTTCCAGTCCCAATGAAGGGTCTCATCCCGAAACACCGTCTGTTTTTTTTTCCCCCTGAATAGATGCTGCCTGACTCACTGAGTTCCTCCGGCATTTTGTGTGATAATCGGGTTTGATCACCTGTTTCTTTTGATGCATCTTTGTTTCTATTTCCTTCGCTCTCTGACTTCCAGGATCAGATAAAATCTTCCTTAGACTCTCTCACAAAAAAGAAATCAGACTTCCAGGAAAAGGAGCAGCAACAGAAAGAGAAGATTTCTGGAGTTCGGGTGAGGCTTCCTGAGCGGAATTTCTGTTATTACTGTCGAGTTTTGTTCCCTTTAATGCAGAATAACCGAGTATCGCAGCTCCAGTGACCTGGGTTCGATCCTGACCTCTGCTGCTGTCTGTGTGGAGTTTGCATGCTCTCCCTGTGGCCATGACTGTTTCAGACACATCCCAAGGACATGCTGGATGAATGGCTAATTACAATTAACCCGGTAAAGGTGGGGAGGGTGTGCGTGAATCAGATGGCAGTTTATGGGTCAATAAGTGAGAATAGGTTTCAGGAAAACATGAGGGAATGGTGTTGACGGGAATGCACTCAGAAGTAGCATGGACTCCAATAGACCGAACTTAATGACAAAAGGAAACAAAACACAGCAATGCAGTATGTTAACCTTCACCTTTCCTTCAACAGGAACAGTCACACAGCCTACAGTCCCACATCACAACCCAGTTTGCTGAACTGCGCCAGATCATCACTGAGAAAGAGCAGAGCTTCTTCAGGGATCTCAGGAAAGAAGAGAAGAGGATTCTCAATCCAATGGTGAAAAATCTCCGGGAGATTCAAGAGAATATAAGGATTATTCAGGAGGAAATCTCGAAGTTAAAGGATCAGATGGATCAGAAAGACAGTGTGATATTTCTCAAGGTGAGGGATTATATTTCAATTTGTTTCTGTCAAAGGGCACTACATGAACAGTGGTATATTTGAAATAAACACAGCACAGAGGCCAATTCTAACTAATCAATTGCCACTGCTGGTGACCTCACACAAGTTGATATACTTGCATGATATACTTGATATACTTGCATCACTCCAATAATGACATTTCAAAATGTCCAAGATACGCTTTCAGTCCTTCATTAGCAAAATACAATCTTGAAGCGATGAAACTTCAGGGTAATTCATTGTAAAGTAAGCTGCAACACAGCGGTCAAGAACAGAATGAAATTCGCCCGTCCCCAGCTCAAAACTGCCCAGAACAAAGTACAGATACGTAACTTTTTCCCTTCGCTTTTACCATGTCCACACTCACGTGATGAGTTACCATAATAAACAGGTAACACAGAATACAATGCAGACAGAAAACAGATGCGTTGCTCCTACACACAGCATTTACAAATGGCAGTAAACTGTTTCTCACCCGACAATTGATACAACTATTCAGGGTTGTTGTTGTCCCATGATAATAAGATTATTAAGGGACTGGACACGCTGGAGGCAGGAAGCATGTTAACGCTGATGGGTGAGTCCAGAACTAGAGGCCACAGATTAAGAATAAGGGGTAGGCCATTTAAAACAGTGATGCAGAAAAACTTTTTCACCCAGAGAGTGGTGGATATGTGGAATGCTCTGCCCCAGAAGGCAGTGGAGGCCAAGTCTCTGGATGCATTCAAGAGAGAGTTAGATAGAGCTCTTATAGATAGCGGGGTCAAGAGATATGGGGAGAGGGTAGGAACGGGGTACCGATTGAGTATGATCAGCCATGATCACAGTGAATGGCGGTGCTGGCTAGAAGGGCCGAATGGCATACACCTGCACCTATTGACTATTGTCCCACAACTGGACTTCCACAACTTCTGGACATCCCAGGACAGAATGAAAATTTCTCTGAAATTGTTTACTCTGATCATAATACAGAGCTGCTGACTGTGTCCTTAATTCTACATTAAATATCCTCTAAAACACCCATTAACACCCAGTTCCAGTCATAGGCTGTGAGTGTCTCTGGTGCGGTGGGTGTGAGGGTCTCTCTGTCAATCGGTGAGAGCAAAGAATGTGACCCATACATGAGACTTATCCTCCATATCCGGTTTCCATCAGATTAGGGAATCTTTCACTGTCTCTTTATTTTTTGGATAAATTTCAAATGGGATTATATCCCATTCTCCATCATAAATAGGCCATTTGGTCCATCTTCTTCTATTAGTTTTCCTGCTTCACAATCCTCCACCCACCTACTCATCACACCCAGCAACAGTGCCCGAACTCCCTGGACCCTCACGTGTTTACCCAGCCTCCCCATTACAGTCAGTCTTCGCTGTTCCATTTCAACCACTCCTGTGGCACAGAGTTCCACATCCTCCTCACTAAATTTCTAGTGGAATTTGTTAAAATCCATCTGGAATTACATCTCCCCACAAGTCTCCCCATAAATAGAGGTACTTTCGCAACCCGCACACAATCACATACATCACTGATCAGAAATTCCTCCATCCTATCACACTGACGTCATATCCAGATGAAAATGCACAGCCTGTCCTGTCTTCCCTATAAGTTTCATCCTGTCAGTAATGGTCTGACATTCAGAAACTTTCCCTGTAATTTACCCCGTGGTTCTGTATTGTCCGTGTGTGTGAGCGACTGTGGGAGTGGGAATTTTCAACACCTTGTAATGATTTAGATGGAATTCAGGATGTGGACAGTAAGTCCAAGTCTAATCAGATTTGTGTTTTATTTATTTCAGGAGGAAGCTCGTCGGAACAGAAGGTAGGACATGGTCTTTACTGAAACCCTGAATGGATTTGTAAAATAGTTCAGAATAACAATTTATAACCAGCAGTTTAATATTTACAGGATTAATGATGAAGTCCAGGAATTGTCAGTGACAGATGAGACCCTAACGGTTGAAAAATTTGATCACCCCTATTTGTTGATAACAGTGCTGAGAGAAACGCTTGATGCTATTAATCGAGGTAAAACTTACAAAGATCCATTTCTCCTTGTTTATGAAGCTCAATTTAGTTCTAATTTGATGCAAAGATTGCCTGTAATACTGGGCTGAAGGGGAACTGAAGTTTATTTCACATCAACCCCATCGACTGGGAGGCATCACTGTCACATGGTCAGCTGGAGATGTCAGACCCCTGGACACACCAGCACAGGGTCACAATACAACCAATACACGGGACTGTCAAATGAACCACTGTGTGTCAATCCCAGGCAAATGCACTAACACACGAGGACATGAGTTTGGATCTACCAGAGGAGCTGGGAATTTAATACTGATGATAATATTGTAGGGAATAAAAGCAGGTATTAATGAGGTGACCGGGTTGTGAGTGCAGATACTGTTACAAGGGAGAAGGTGCTCAAAAAGCTGAAAGCCCTAAAGGTACATAAGTCACGCGGACCAGATGAACTGCACCCTAGTGTTCTGAAAGAGGTTGTGGTAGACATTGTGGAGGCATTTCAAATGATCTTTCAAAAATCATTGGACCTGGCATGGTGCCAGAAAACTGGAAAATGGCAAATGTCACTTAGCCCTTTAAGTAAGGAGGAAGACAGCAGAAAGGAAATTACAGACAGTCAGCCTCACCGCTGTGGTTGGGAAGAAATTGGAGTCAATTGTTAAGTATGAGGTTATGGAATACTTGGTGACACTGGACAAGATAGGACAAGGCAGCATGGCTTCGTTAAGGGAATATCCTGCCTGACAAACCTGTTGGGATTCTTTGAGGAGATTACAAGCAGGATAGTTAAAGGGGATGCAGGGATGTTGTATATTTGGAATCTCAGAAGGCCTTTGACAAGGTGCCACACATGAAGGTGGTAACCAGGTTAAGAGGCCATGGTATTACAGAAAAGTTACAGGCATGGTTAGAACATTGGCTGACTGGTAGGAAACAGCGAATGAGAGTAAAGGGATGCTTTACTGGTTTGCTGCCAGTGACTCGTGTTCCACAGGGGTCAGTGTTAGGACACCATCATTTTATGCTGTATATCACGATTTAGCTGATGGAATAGACCATAAGATATAGGAACAGAAGTAGGCCATTCGGCCATTCGAGCCTGCTCCACCATTCAGTCATAGGCAGATCCAATTGTTCCAGTCATCCCCACTCCCCTGCTTTCACCCTATACCCTTTGATGACCTGGCTAATCAAGAACCTATCTATTTCTGCCTTAAATATGATTTGGCCTTAACAGCCACTTGTGGAAACAAATTCCACAGATTTTCCACACACTGACTAAAGTAATTTCTCCGCATCTCAGTTCTAAAAGGAAGTCGTTCAATCTTGAAGTCATACCCTCTTGTCCTCGAGTAGATGGCTTTGTTTCCAAGTTTGCAGATGATACGAAGTTTGGTGGAGGGGCCGGTCGTGTTGAGGAAACAGTTAGGCTGGACAAGGACTTGAATGAGGAGAATGGGAAGGAAATTGGCAAGTGATATACAATGTTGGAAAAGACATGGCCATGCACTGTGGTCGTAGAAATAATATGCAGATTTGTTTTTCAAATGGGAAGAAAACCCAAAAAGCTGAGTTGAAAATGGACTTAGAAGTCATTCTGCAGAACACCCTAAAGGTTAACTTGCAGGTAGACTCAGTGGTGAGGAAGGCAAATCCAATGTTAGCATTCAATTCAAGGGGTTTAGATAGCGTTCAATTCAAGAGCAGGGGTGTGATGCTGAGACTAGTGAAACCCCACCTTGTGTATTGTGAACTTGGGCTCCTCGTCTAAGAAAAGATGTGCTGGCATTGCAGAAGATTCATTTCATAACGATGATTCCAGGAATGAAAGGGTTATCATACGAGTAACGTTTGATTGCTTTGTGTCTGTACTCGCTGGAATTTAGAAAGATGAGGGGGAATCTCATTGAAACCTTTCAAATGTTGAAAGTCCTAGACAGAGTAGATGTGGATAGGATGTTTCCCATGGTGGTGGAGGTTAGGACAAGAGGGCACAGCCTCAAGATAGAGGGGCATCTATTTAAAACAGATGCGAAGAAATTTCACACACACACACACACACACACACACACACACACACACACACACACACACACACACACACACACACACACACACACACACACACACACACACACACACACGGATATACTATCAGAGTGTGACACACGGCGACAGAAAAAGGCACAAATTTCCATTTAGGATTGAAATCTGCCGTCCTTACCCAGTCTGTCTGTTCTGTGGCACTGAGCTGCCCTCTGACGTGACGTCACATCAACACTTCACAGATAGACTCCGGGGTGACATTCCTCAGGAGGATGATCTGGGAGGGTTTGACGGATGTTGAACTCACGGCCCACTTCATCAATCTGCAAGACTAAGATGTCTTCATGAGCATGGCCCATTTGTGTGTGTTTGCCCCCCCCCCCCATCCCTCTAACCATTTCCCATCTGCGTACCTGCCCAAATCTATTTTAAAATATTTTATTTTTACCTTTTTCTACTGTGCTTGAGGGCAAATTCTATTTACCAACCTCCCTCTCTATGGGAATGTTACCCGATAGACCACTCAGAAAAATTTCCCGTCTCACTTTCAGTCTGAGGCCTCTGGTTCTGTACTCCCATTTCTTGGAAAAAGAAACATTATTTAAGCTCCTTTTGAATTATCTACCTCGATAAGGGGTCATACCTGAACATGCTACACTACAGCTGAATAGCCGAAGCTTATCCACTCTCTGCTTTTAACCCAAGCCCCCAGTCCTGGTAACATCTTCCTGAAGCCTCCTGTCCAGTGTAATGACATCCTCCCCATATTCGGGAACCGGAAATGCAGACAATGCTCCAAGTGTGGTCTATCATCGACATCAAAGGCCTTGCTGAATTTCATGTGGACAGTGTGGAATAGGCTGATGAATACAGGACTGAAGGTGTTTTTTTAGATTGGGACAAGAAGGGCGGCGTGGGAGCTAAATTCTGAAGGAAGGCAGTTTTTTAAAAAACTTCGCATACAAGAACGGCGAGACTGCGCAGGACAGAGCGGAGAGTTTAAAAAGATGACCACCCTATACAGCGGGCAGCGGAGTGGGTGGCAGCAGAGTGTAGGGCTTTGGCTCAACGGGCTTAGGCGGTAAAGGGAAGAGGCGAGAGCAAGGAACCAACTCTTTTCCTCCCCTTGGTAAATCGGCCCGGACGGACGGGGGAAACAGCAGGGCACATTAGCTAACGGTTTAAAAAGTCCATGTGCTTGGCGAAGTAAGTGGGTGAGTAGACCTATCTTTCTTTGTTTCATTCCTGTAGAATTAGGTAGCATGTCTGCAGGGTTCGTGCTTTGTTCAGGGTGTCAGATGTGGGAATCCTGGGAGACCTCCAGCCTCCCTGATAGCCACATCTGCACCAGGTGAACCGAGATTCAGCTCCTCGGAGACCGTGTTAGGGATCTGGAGCTGCAGCTTGATGACCTACTGCTTATTAGAGAAAATGAAGAGGTGATAGACAGGAGCTACAGGGAGGTAGTCAACCCAAGGCTACAGGGGTCAGAAAACTGGGTGACTGTCAGGAGAGGGAAGGGAAATGCCCGGATAGTGGAGAGCACCCCTCTGGCTGCCCCCCTCAGCAACAAGTATATCGTTTTGGATGCTGTTGAGGGGGATGACCTGACCGGGGACCGCCACGGTGACCGGGTCTCTGGCACTGAGCCTGGCGCTGTTGTGCAGGAGGGAAGGAGGGAGAAGAGGAATGCGGTAGTCATAGGGGATTCCATAGTATGGGGAACAGACAGAAGATTCTGTGAGCCTGGTAGAGATACCCGCATGGTGTGCTGCCTCCCAGGTGCCAGGGTACGGGATGTCTCGGATCGGGTCCAGAATATTCTGAAGGGAGAGGACGAGCAGCCAGCTGTCTTGGTACATGTTGGTACCAATGACGTAGAGAGGAAAAGGGAGGAGGTCCTGAAGAGAGATTTCCAGGAGTTAGGAAGGAAGCTGAGAAGCAGGACCACCAGGGTAGTAATCTCAGGATTGCTACCTGTGCCACTTGCTAGTGAGGGCAAGAATAGTAGGATCAGGCAAATGAATGCGTGGCTGAGAGTCTGGTGCAGGGGGCAGGGCTTCAGATACTTGGATCATTGGTATCTCTTCGGGGGAAGTATTACCTGTTCAAAAAGGACGGGTTACACCTGAACCATAGCGGGAATGTTTAATAGAGCTGTTAGGGAGGGTTTAAACTAATTTGGCAGGGGGATGGTAAACCGGAATGATAGAGCGGAGGAGGGGGAAAACAGAAATAAGTCTAAGATAGTGAGCAGTAAAGATGTCAGGAAGGACAGGCAGGTGATGGGGCAAATTTGCAGCCAATGGGATGAGTTGCAGTGCAATCAAAACAAAAAGTACCAAATACTGGACTTAAGGTGTTATACTTAAATACACACAGCATAAGGAATAAGGTGGGTGATCTTGTCGTACAGCTACAGATTGGCAGGTATAATTTTGTGGCCATCACTGAGACGTGGCTAAAGGATGCATGTCTCTGAGAGCTGAACGTCCAAGGATACACGGTGTATTGGAAGGACAGGCAGGTAGGCAGAGGGGGTGGCGTGGCTTTATTGGTAAGAAATGATATTAAATCATTAGAAAGAGGTGACATAGGATCGGAAGGTGCAGAATCTTTCTGGGTTGAGCTAAGAAATTGCAGGGGTAAAAGGACCCTGATGGCAGTTATCTACAGGCCTCCTAACAGCTGCAGTGAGGTGGACTACAAATTACAACAGGAAATAGAAAAGGCTTGCCAGAAGGGCAGTGTTATGATAATTGTGGGGGATTTTAACATGCTTGTGGATTGGGAAAATCAGGTCGATACTGGATCTCAAGAGAGAGAATTTGTAGAATGTCTACAAGATGGCTTTTCAGAACAGCTTGTTGTTGAGCCCACTGGGGGATCAGAGGTACTGGATTGGATATTGTGTAATGAACCAGAGGTGATTAGAGAGATTGAGGTGAATGAACCGTTAGGAGGCAGTGATCGTAACATGATTGAGTTCACTGCCAAATTTGAGAAAGAGAAACTGAAAACCGACGTGTCAGTATTTCACTGGAGTAAAGGAAGTTACAGTGGCACCAGAGAGGAACTGGCCAAATTTCACTGAAAAGAGTCACTACCAGGAGGACGGCAGAGCAGCAGCGGCTGGAGTTTATGCGAGAAGTGAGGAAGGTGCAACACAGATATATTCCAAAACAGAAGAAATTTTCAAATGGAAACACGATCCGACCGTGGCTGACAAGAGAAGTCAAAGCCAAAGTAAAAGCAAAGGAGAGGGCATTCAAGGAAACAAAAATTAGTGGGAAGACAGAGGATTGTGAAGTTTTTAAAAGCTTACAAAAGGAAACTAAGAAGGCCATTAAGAGGGAAAAGATGAACTATGAAAGGAAGCTAGCAAATAATATCAAAGAAGATACTAAAAGCTTTTTCAAGTATATAAAGAATAAGAAACAGGTGGGAGTGGATATAGGACAGATAGAAAATGATGCTGGAGAAATTGGAATGGGAGATAAGGAGATGGCTGAGGAACTGAACGAGTATTTGCATCAGTCCTCACTGAGGAAGATATCAGCAGTATACCGGACACTCGAGGGTGTCAGGGAAGAGAAGTGTGCGCAGTCACAATTACGACAGAGAAAGTACTCAGGAAGATGAATAGTCTAAGGGTAGATAAATCTCCAGGACCAGATGGAATGCACCCTTGTGTTTTGAAGGAAGTAGCTGTGGAGATCACGGAGGCATTAGCAATGATCTTTCAAAAGTCAATAGACTCTGGCATGGTTCCGGAGTAGAGGAAGATTGTAAATGCCACTCTGGTATTTAAGAAAGGGGCAAGGAAGCAAAAAGTAAATTATAGACCTGTTAGCTTGACATCGGTGGTTGGGAAGTTTCTGGAGTCAATTGACAAGGATGAGGTTACGGAGTACCTGGAGGCATATGACAAGATAGGACAAACTCAGCATGGTTTCCTTAAAGGAAAATCCTGCCTGACAAACCCATTAAAATTTTTTGAGGAGATTACAAGTAGGCTAGACAAGGGAGATGCAGTGGATGTTGTGTATTTGTATTTTCAGAAGGCCTTTGACAAGGTGCCGCACATGAGGCCGCTAAACAAGATAAGAGCGCATGGAATTACGGGAAAGTTACATATGTGGATAGAGCGTTGGCTGATTGGCAGGAAACAGAGAGTGGGAATAAAGGGATCCCATTCTGGTTGGCTGCCGGTTACCAGTGGTGTTCCACAGGGGTGCGTGTTGGGGCCACTTCTTTTTACGTTGTGTATCAACGATTTGGATTATGGAATAGATGGCTTTGTGGCTAAGTTTGCTGATGATACAAAGATAGGTGGAGGGTTCGGTAGTGCTGAGGAAACAGAGAGTCTGCAGAGCGACTTGGATAGATTTGGAGAATGGTCAAAGAAGTGGCAAATGAAATACAATGTTGAAAAGTGTTTGGTCATCCATGTTGGTAGAAGAAATAAACGGGCAGATTATTATTTAAGTGGAGAGACAATTTAAAGTTCTGAGATGCAACGGGACTTGGGAGTGCTCGTGCAGGATACCCTTAAGGTTAACCTCCAGGTTGGGTCGGTGGTGAAGAAGGCGAATGCAATGTTGGCATTCATTTCTAGAGGAATAGAATACTAGAGCAAGAATGTGATGTTGAGATCTACAAGACACTGGTAAGACCTCACTTGGAGTACTGTGTGCAGTTTTGGGCTCCTTATTTAAGAAAGGATGTTCTGACATTGGAGAGGGTTCAGAGCAGATTCACTAGATTGATTCCGGGAATGAGAGGGTTAACATATGAGGAACATTTGACCGCTCTTGGACTGTACTCCTTGGAGTTTAGAAGAATGAGGGGGAACCTCACAGAAACATTTCGAATGTTAAAAGGCATGGACAGAGTGAATGTGGCAAAGTTGTTTCCCATGGTGGGGGAGTCTAGTACGAGAGAGCATGACTTAAAGATTGAAGGGCGCCCATTCAGAACGGAGTTGCAATGAAATTTTTTTTTAGCCAGAGGGTGGTGAATCTGTGAATTTCTTGCGGCAGTGGAAGCCCAGTCATTGAGTGTATTTACGACAGAGATTGATAGGTATGTGAGTAGCCAGGGCATCAAAGGTCATGGTGAGAATATGGGGGAGTGGGACTAAATGGGAGAATGGATCAGCTCATGATAAAATGGCGGATCGGATTCGAAGGGCCGAATGGTCGGCTTCTGCTGCTTTGTATTATGGACTTATTTGAATGCACCAGTATACGGAATAAGGTAGAGTTTGGCAGGTACAAACTTAGGAAGGTACGACTTTGGTCGAAGGAATTAAACGCATTGACAATTCTGTAAACAGGGCTAAAATTCAATAATCAGAGGTGCAAAGGGACATGGGTGTCCTTGTGCAGGATTCTCTGAAGGTTAACTTTCAGTTTGTGTCAGTGGTAAGATTGGCAAACTCAATGTTTGCTTTCATTTCGAGAGGATTAGAGTACAAGAGCAAGGATGTAATGCTGAGGTTTTATAAGGCATTGGTCAGACCACATGGAGTATTGTGAGCAGTTTTGGGTGCCTTCTATCGGAAAGTATGTGCTGGCATTGGAGGGGGTCCAGAAGATTCACATGAATAATTCCGGGAATGAAAGAGTTAACATATGAGGCGTGTTTGATGGTTCTGGGCCTGTACTCACTGGAGTTTAGAAGAATAAAAGATTTATTATCCCCCTCAACCCTATTCTCCCACCTCCTCCCCATAACTTTTGACACTCTGACTAATCAAGAAGTTTACTTATTAACTTCTGCTTTAAAAATCAAACAGGAGAAAATCTGCAGATGCTGGTAATCCTAGCTACACAGGTCCTGATGAAGGGTCTTGCCAGATCTCTCTGACACCTGTCTGGAGAGAGTTGATGTTGGGAGGATGTGGGTGGGTCGAGAACGGTAAGCACAGCCTCCGACTATAGGGATGTCCATTTAGGACAGAGATTAGGAGGAATTCCTTTATGCACAGGATAGTGAATCTGCCACAGGCAGCTGTGGAGGCCAAATAATTGAGTATATTTAAAGCAGAGTAACACACACACAAATTGTTGGGGGAACAGCAGGCCGGGAAGTTTCTATGGAAAAGAGTAAACAATCCACGGTTCAGACTGAAACACTTCATCAGGACCTGTGTTGCTTAAGGGTTCCCGCAAATTTATCCCCTGTCCTAATGAGGGGCTGCGGGGCATGGAGTCGTGGGAAAGGGGACAAAGTCATCCTCATCTGCCATCTTTGCCCCCTCCAGCTTCTCATTACGTCTACACACACAGTTCACCCACGGGCTTTCCACCCCTCCCCCTCCTGGTTCAATCTGCCATTCATCTCTCCCCTACTGGTTCCCATTATCACCTCCTTTACTGTTTCAAACCATCACACTGCCCCACTTCACACTCGCAAATGAATGTGAACATTGTATGACGGGCCTGTTCCTGTGCTGTACCTCTCTATGTTCTCTGTTCCCAGTTTCGAAGAATGAGAGGAGATCTCAGGGAAACACAAAATTCTTTCAGGGGTCAACAGGCAGGAGTGAGGGAGGATGTTTCCCCTGTCTGAGGATTCAAGGGCCAGGTGTCTCTCTGCTCTCGGTCCAGCGTAAAAACCCCCGATTCCCGGGGCCGCGCTGCCCGAATCTCCCCCCTGTCACCGGGCCCGCGCTGCCCGAGTCTCCCCCCGATCCCCGGGGCCGCCCTGACAGAGTACCCCCACCCCCCGATCCCCGGGGCAGCGCTGCCCGAGTCTCCCCCCGATCCCCGGGGTCTCTCTAATTCTCTGCTTCTCCCCCCAGTCTCTGTCACCCTGGATGTGGAAACGGCGAATCCGTATCTCGAGGTGTCTTGGGATCGGAAGAGTGTGAGACGGACCGGGTCCTGGAGGAATCTCCCTGACACCGGGAAGAGATTCACAGTCCGGCCTTGTGTGCTGGGATCGGAGGGATTCACATCGGGGAGACATTACTGGGAGGTGGAGGTGACGAGGAATCGGGACTGGTGTCTGGGAGTCGCCGCGGAGTCTGTGGAGAGGAAGGGATGGGTCAGTCTGAGACCGGAGACCGGATTCTGGGTCATCGGGCGGCGTGGTGACGTGTTACATCGGGATTATGACGTGTCCCGTCCCCCCTCCCCCGAGTCCCGTCTCGCTGCCGGTCCCATCCCCGGGAGGGTGGGAGTTTATCTCAGTTACGAGTCCGGGACAGTTTCATTTTACAACGCGGAGACCAAGTCCCGTCTCCACACCTTCACTGGGAATAAATTCACGGGGAAACTTTATCCTTTCTTCCGGACTGCAGTTGTAAACCAGTGGATGCAAATCTGCTCCGGATCCGCTCCGGGTCTGTAAACGGGTCGGGTCCCGGGACCGGCGTCATGAGTAAAGTCCCTGTAAATATAAATGTGCGGAGAGTGCAGCTAAATACGTGGCTAAGGAGATGGTGCAGGAGGGAGGGCTTCATGTTTCTGGACAATTGGGCTTTGTTCCCGGGAAGGTGGGGCCTGTTCCGACGGGACGGTTTGCCCCTGAACTGGAGGGGGACTAACATTCTTGCGGGTAGATTTGCTAGTGCTGCTCGGGGTGGGGGGGGGGAAGATTTGCAGAGGGAGGGGAAGCAGAGTGTTAGAGCAGATAGTGAGGTGGAGGAGGATAAAGGTCATGCGAGGACTGCATGTATAGACAGAAATCAAAGGTTTGTACATTAGATTGTAAATTAATTTTGTTTAATCTTTAGTGATTAAGGAGATCTGTTTTTTTGCAGATTTATTTATTTTTATTATCATTTATTTTGTGATGGTCGATTGATGACTTTTGAAGAGTTAATTAGCAAATATTCTCTTTCTCATACACACTTTCTGCAATATCTTCAGGTTAGACATTTTTTACAAAAATAATTATCTAAGTTCCCATATATGCAAGAATCTGATTTGTTGGATATTATTTTGAATACGAATCCTTTAGCAAGAGGTTCCATTAGTAGAAATTATAATTTACTTTTAATACATTAATACAAAAAGATTACCTCCCACCTAAGGTTTATACATGATAGAAATATTTGTTGTTTCAGACATGATAGAGGGGGAGGGATGAAAGGGGGAGGAGTGGCATTACTAGTCAGGGAAAATATCACAGCTGTGCATAGACAGGACAGCCCGGAGGGCTTGTCTACAGAGACCATATGCGTGGAGCTGAGGAACCGGAAAAGTTTGCCTGTTCTCCATCTCCCTCTGGTGCTCCCCCCCCCCCCACCTTTCTTTCTCCTGAGTTCTCCCGCCCCATGATCCTTTCCCTTCTCCAGCTCTTTATCACTTTCGCCAATCACCTTTCCAGCTCTTAGCTTCATCCCACCCCCTCCGGTCTTCTCCTATCATTTCGCATTTTCCCCTCCCCCCACTACTTTCAAATATCTTACTATCTCTCCTTTCAGTTAGTCCTGACGAAGGGTCTCGGCCCGAAACGTCGATAGTGCTTCTTCTAGATGCTGCCTGGCCTGCTGTGTTCCACCAGCAGTTTGTGTGTGTTATTATTTGAATTTCCAGCATCTGCAGATTTCCTCGTGACCACTCTAATTGGGGTGTATTATAGACCGCCCAACAGTCAGAGAGAATTGGAGGAGCAAAATCTGTATAAAGATAGTAGACCGATGTAAGAAACAGGAAGTTGTAATAGTAGCGGATTTTAACTTTCCACATATTGACTGGGACTCCCAAACTGTAAAAGGGCTAGATGGCTAGAGTTTGTCAAGTGTTTTCAGGAAAGTTTTCTAAATCAATATATAGAGGTACCTACGAGAGAGGATGCAATACTTGATCTCCTATTAGGAAACCAGACAGTCAGGTGACAGAAGTATGTGTAGGCGAACATTTTGGGTCCAGTGACCATAATGTTATTAGTTTCAAGTTAATTATGGATAAGGATGGGTCTGGTCCTCGAGTTGAGGTTCTAAATAGCAGAAGGGCCAATTTTGTGGAAATGAAAAAGGATCTAGGAAGAGTGGATTGGGATAAGTTTTTTTTTCCTGACAAGGATGTGTTCAGTAAGTGGAAGGCCTGCAAATGTGAAATTTTGAGGGTGCAGAGTTTGCGTTTTCCTGCCAGGGTTAAAGGCAAAGTTAACAGGCACAGGGAACCTTGGTTTTCAAGGGATATTGGTGATCTGGTTAAGAAAAAGCGAGAGGTTTATAGCAGGTATAGGCAACAAAGAACAAATGAGTTACTTGAAGAGTATAGAAAATGGAAGAAAATACTAACGAAGGAAATCGGGAAGGCAAAAAGAAGACATGAGGTGGCTTTGGCAGATAATGTTTAGGTAAACCTGAAGGGGTTTTACAAGTATATTAAGAGTAAAAGGATATTAAGGGACAAAATTGGTCTCCTAGAAGATCAGAGTGGTCGTCTATGTGTGGAGCCTCACGAGATGCGGGAGATCTTAAACAGTTTTTTTGCATCAGTATTTACTCAGGAAACTAGCATAGTGTATATGGAAGGAAGGGAAACAAGCAGTAGTGTCATGGAACATTTGTAGATTAAAGAGGAGGAAATGCTTGCTGCCTTACATCGAATAATGGTAGATAAATCCCCCGGGCCTGACTTGATATTTCCTCGGACCTTGAGAGAGACTAGAGTAGAAATTGCAGGGGCCCTGACAGAAATATTTAGGGGGGTCTCAAGATGGCGCTTATGTAGTGA
This sequence comes from Hemitrygon akajei, assembly GCF_048418815.1. Lineage (NCBI taxonomy): Eukaryota > Metazoa > Chordata > Chondrichthyes > Myliobatiformes > Dasyatidae > Hemitrygon > Hemitrygon akajei. Next base: position 1,014,818 of record NW_027332010.1, read on the forward strand.
AGCGGTTTTAGGCTTTGCTCCAAACCTCTTACTTTTTATACCTATTCCAAAAGAGTTTAAACATATGAATTTTTTTTCAACTGTTTGAATCATTTTGAACTCGCTGATATGTCTAAAGCAAAGGAATCGAAACAGACGAAAGAACCGGTAACTTTAGAAGCAATTGCGAATCTTATGGACGACAGACTTGGAAAACTGGAGAGTAAATTAACCACAAAGCTTTCTACGTTTGATGAAATTTTAAAGACATTTGACGTACAACTTCAAGCACTTAGACTGGAGTCACAAAAACAACAAGCAAGTATTTTAGTTCTTGAAGAAGCCGCTCGCAAGAGAGATTGTATAATTGAAACTTTGCAACAACAGCAAACTTCGACTTCTCAACAGATGGATCGTTATAAATCTAAAATCACTGATCTCAAAAACCGCTCTCGAAGACAAAATCTTCAGTTAATTGGGATTCCGGAAAATTTTGAGAATGGCGATCTCACTGTTTTTTTCTCCAAATTTTTAATGGATGTCTTTGGCTCAGAAGTACTGGATTCTCCTTTAATAATCGACGGTGCACATCGCATTTCTCGTTTTCATTCAGATTCACGTTTGAAACCACGACAAGTAATTCTCCGGATCCATTACCCTCTTACCAAAGAGCGTTTGATTCGGGCTGCACAGAAAAGGGTATGATCAGCTTTCAAGATTTTAAATTCGGTATTCTGGAAGACTACAGTCCCGAAGTTTTAAGGGCAAGAATGGCTTTTAAATCGGTTACTTCGGAAATTCATCAGAAAGGCTACAAGCAAGTGCTGTTATTTCCAGCACATTTGAGAGTTACTCTCGAAGACGGAACTTATCGGCTGTTCAAATCTTCAGAGGATGCTTAAAGATTTCTGGAAGAAAAACATTTTATCGGGTTGACTAATGTAATAATTAGTCTATAGATTTGGATCTTTTATAAAATGATGGGTTTTTTTATGTATGGTTTACAAGTATTTTTATACATGATAAAAGTTCGTTTCTGGTTTATTCTGAGTTTGTTTTTTTCATATTATTAATCTGTTAGTTTTGAAAGTAATTTATTGGGGTTTTCTTTTAAGTTCGTAAACACTTCTTTATATTTTTAACGTTTAAATATTAAGATTTTTTTTAAAATAAAATGTAATTTCTTCTTCCCGAAAGGCTTTAGTGCTTGGAACGTCAATACGTTTTGATGTGTTTGAATAAGTTTTATACTTTATTTTAAAACACTGATTCAGTATTATTCATTTATGGGTTTTATCATTTTAATTTTTTAAAAAATCCTTTTGTTTTTTATATATAATACTTACTTTATATTTTAATTTTTGTCATACCAACCGTTTCTTATAATATGGGTGGTTTGTATCTTTTATTCAACTTTTTTTTGTTTGGGTTGCCGTCTTGAGACATGGGGGTAATTTTAGTGTTAGATTGTTTGCTTGCCTCTTTTTGGCTTTTTTCCTGGGGTTTTGAGGGTGGAGGGAGGGGGACGTTACTTCTTTCTTTTCTTTTCCTTGCTTTATGCTTAGTTTTACTTCATGGGCTCATATGAAACTACAAAAATGGTTGCAGTGTCGTGACTTCCGGTTCCTCCTTGAACTTACTTCCCTCTTCCGGATTCATGAGTTCATCTTTTTTTTAACTTTATTTGTTAATTGTAATAAATATTGTCAATATGGATAGGGTTATTAATTTTATTTCTTGGAATACTAATGGTTTAAATCATCCGATCAAACGTAAAAAAGTATTCAAAGTATTCCATAGAATGAATGCTAATGTTATCTTTGTACAGGAGACTCATGTAAGGAAGGCGGATAGTCAACGCTTTTTTAGGTTTTGTAAAGGCCAACAATATCACTCGAATTCTCAAGCCAAAGTAAGAGGCGTTTCCATTTTTATAGATTCTTCAACCTCCTTTATACATCATGAAACAATTTCAGACCCGCAAAGTAGATTTTTGCTTATTACTGGTCTACTTTTTAATCAAAAAGTTGTTTTAGTTAATGTTTATGCTCCAAATACTGATTGTCCTGAATTTTTTAAGTGTCTATTTACATCCTTTCCCAATTTGAATCAGTGCAGACTGATAATGGGTGGGGATTTTAACTGTTGTTTAAACACTTCGATGGATAGATCCAAGCCCACACAAGTTCTTCCGAATAAATCGACCTCTTTTATCAACTCCTTTATTACTTATTCTGCAATTTGCGAAATTTGGCGTTTTTTACACCCCAATGACAAAGAGTTTTCATAATTTTCTCATGTTTATCATAATTATTCAAGAATTGATTACTTTTTCATTGATCACCGTTTATTTACAGATGTTATCGATTGTAAATATGACTCTATTACCATTTCTGATCATGCACCTTTGAAGTTGTCTATTAAGATAATGGATTCATCTGTTAATGCTAAATCTTGGAGGTTCAACTCTATTTTATTGCAGGACTTAGACTTTGTTAATTTTATTAAACAACAAATTGATTTGTTTTTCTCAACAAATTCTACAGCAGAGATCTCTATTGGAATTTTATGGGACACTTTTAAAGCATTTATTCGTGGACAGATTATTTCATACTCTGCTGGAGTTAGGAAACGAACTAATTCTAAAATATTTACATTGGTTGATAAAATCAAAGCAATTGATAAGATTTATTCAGTGATCCCCAGCAAAGAACTTTATAAAGAAAGAATGGAACTTCAAATGGAGCATATTTTGTTATTATCCTCTTCGATTGAAAATCAGTTAATTAAATCTAGCAGCCAGTTTTATGTATTTGGAGATAAGTCTGGTAAATTATTGGCTAATCAATTGAAAACTGCTTCGGTTAAACGACAGATTACTAGGATTCGTAAACAAGATGGCACTCTGACGATCGACCATAAAGAGATAAATAAAGCCTTTCAAGATTTTTATAATTCCTTATATCAATCAGAATTTGCTGAGGATTCTTCTATAATCGATGAATTTTTAAGGAAATTGAATATTCCAAAGTTAACAGTAGAGGATAGTGTATTCTTAGATACACCTATCACGGAAACTGAAATAAAAAAAGGTTATTTTTTCAAAGAATTCCGGTAAAGCTTCTGGTCCAGATGGTTATTCTGCAGAATTTTAAAAATCTTTTTCCTCTATACTTTCTCCTTGGCTTTGCATTAATTATAGGCAAATTGCCACAATCTTTTTATGAAGCTTCTATTTCTTTAATCCTTAAAAAAGATAAAGACCCTATTGAATGTGCATCCTATCGGCCTATATCCTTGCTGAATACGGATTTTAAGATTTTTAGTAAAATTATGGCTACTAGATTAGAAAATATATTAGCTCGAATCATTTCTGAATATCAGACTGGATTTATTAAAAATCGCTGTTCATCTTTTAACATTAGAAAATTAATTAATGTTATTTATACTCCTTCACCCAAAATACCAGAATGTGTCATTTCTTTAGATGCTGAAAAAGCATTTGATAGAGTTGAATGGCCATATTTATTCAATACGATGCAGCATTTTAATTTTAGTTCAAAATTTATATCATGGATTAAATTAATATACTATAAACCCTTGGCATCGGTTTTTACCAATAATCAAAGATCTCTTTTTTTTTCAGTTATTCCGTTGTACAAGGCAAGGTTGTCCTTTAAGTCCTTTACTATTTGACATCGCTTTGGAACCTTTGGCTATAGCCATTCGTGAATCACCTAATATTTTGGGTATTACTCGTGGGGAGGGGACGTATAAGTTATCATTATATGCTGAAGATTTGTTACTATACATATCCGACCCTGAAAGATCTATTCCTGCTATATTATCCTTGCTTGCTTGTCTGGTTATAAATTGAATTTTAATAAGAGTGAATTATTCCATTAAATATGCAGGTTCCAATTTATAAACATTTACCATTTAAAGTTGTTACAGATTATTTTACTTATTTAGGTATTAAAATTACTAAAAAACATAAAGATTTATTTAAAGTTAACTTTTTACCCTTCATTGACCAAAGTAAGCAACTTGCTATCAGGTGGTCTCCACTATCTTTGTCATTGGTTGGTAGAATTAATGCTATTAAGATGATGGTATTACCCAGATTCTTATATTTATTTCAAGCATTACCAATTTCTATTCCTAAATCTTTTTTTTGAGATTATTGACTCCAAAATATCTTCTTATCTGTGGCAGAATAAAAATCCTAGACAAGGCAAATAATATTTACAGAAGCCTAAGAAGGAGGGCGGTTTGGCTTTGCCAAACTTGAGATTTTACTATTGGGCAGTTAATAAACAATATTTAATATTTTGGACACAAGAATTGACTACAGCTGCTTGCCCACAATGGGTAAATTTGGAATGTAAATCTGTACAAGACTTTTCATTGTTTTCAATCTTAGGATCTTCACTTCCTTTTTCTTTATCTAAATGGAATAAACAAATAACTAATCCTATAGTCAAATATACATTGCGAATTTGGTTTCAATTTCGTGAATTTTTTGGTTTCAATAAGTTTATTTTATCATGCCCTATAATATCTAACTATTCTTTTCGGCCCTGTCTTATGGATCAAGATTTTCTTTTATGGAAAACAAAAGGTATAACATGTTTTCGTGATTTGTTTTTGGATGATAGTGTTATGTCCCTTGAACAGCTATCAAATAAATATAATTTACCTAAAACCCATTTTTTTTACATATTTGCAAGTTAGAAATTTTTTGTATAATGAGTTACAGTCTTTTCTGAAACTGTGTCTATTGGACATTACGGAAAGAGTTTTAGCTCTGAATCCTTGTCAAAAGGGTTTAGTAGCTGTTATTTATAATATGATCATGAAAATGCAGCCAGAAGTATCAGGAAAAAATTAAGAAGGAATGGGAAGAAGAACTTCATTGTCTTATATCCACTGAGCAGTGGGAGAAAATTTTACTATTAGTCAATTCGTCCTCTATTTTTGCTAAACATGCCCTAATACAATTTAAGGTTGTACATAGAGCTCATATGTCTAAGGATAAACTTGCTCGATTTTACTCTCATGTTAATCCAACCTGTGACAGATGTCATTCTGATGTTGCTTCATTGACCCATATGTTTTGGTCTTGCCCTTGTTTACAAAATTACTGGAAAGATATTTTCAGCATTATTTCAAGAGTTCTGAATATCAATTTCCAACCGCATCCTTTTACTGCAATTTTTGGTTTACCAATGGTGGATAATAGTCGTTTATCCTCTTCATCTCGACGAATGATTGCATTTGTTACATTAATGGCTAGAAGATCCATTTTATTGAATTGGAAAGAAATTAATCCTCCAACTATATTTCAGTGGTTTGCTCAAACTATCTCTTGTTTGAGCTTAGAAAAAATTAGAAGTGTTGTGTTTGATCCTTCAGTTAAATTTGAAGAAACTTGGTGACCATTTATTCAACATTTTCATAAGAGTTAAATTGTCTTTTCCTAAACCTCACTTTGATTATCCTTAATTATTTGGATGGAGGTTAGGAGTTATTGGCACTACTGTATGTATTTAACATTATGCAATGGCCCATTTTGGTTAGTGTTTTTTTTTTCTTTTTGTTTCTTTTGTTCATAAATACTATGAGTTTGGGAGGCTATATATATATTGATTATTATATATTTGAATGTCTACTTAAACTTGGAATTATGTACTCTCAAACACTTTGTATTCATGTTTCATTTATGTCTGTTTAAAAAATTAATAAAAAGATTTAAATAGAAAGTAAAAGAAATATTTAAAATGTCCTTAGTCACGGGTGCAGTGCCGGAGGTTTGGGGGTGGGGGGGGGGGGGGCTTAGCTCATGTTGTTCCGTTGTTTAAAAAAAAGCTCCAAAGTAAACCAGGTAATTACAGGCCGGTGATCCTGACATCAGTAGTAGGTAAATTATTGGAAGGTGTTCTGAGAGATCGGATATACAAGTATTTGGACAGCCAAGGGCTGATGAAGGATAGTCAGTATGGCTTTGTGCATGGTAGATCTTGTTTAATGAATGTTGCAGAGTTTTTCGAGGATGAAGGAAAGGCTGTGGATGTTGTCTAGATGAACTTTTGTAAGGCCTTTGACAAGGTCCCACATGGGGGGTTAGTTCAGAAGGTTCAGACACTAGGTATCCATGGAGAGGTTGGAAACTGGATTAGAAATTGGCTGTGTGGGAGAAGACAGAGAGTGGTAGTGGATGATTGCTTCTCAGACTGGAGGACTTTGACTAGTGGTGTGCCTCAGGGATCTGTGCTGGAACCATTGTTGTTTGTTGTCTATATAAATGATATAGATGTGGTAAATTGGATCAGCAAGTTTGCTGATGACGCCAAGATTGGATGTGTTGTGTTTTGCGAGGAAGGCTTTTAAAGCTTGCAGAGGGATCTGGACCAACTGGAAAAATGGGCCAGAAAATGACAGATGGAATTTAATGCAGACAAGTGTGAGGTGTTGCATTTTAGAAGGACAAATCGATGTAGAACATACACAGTAAATGGTAGGGCACTGAGGAGTGCGGGGGAACAAAGGAATCTGGGAGTTCCGGTACATAATTCCCTGAAATTGGCGTCACAGGTAGACAGGGTTGTAAAGAAGGCCTTTGGCATCCTGGCATTCAAAAATCAAAGTACTGAGTATAGGAGTTGGGATGTTATGCTAAGTTGTAAAAGGTATTGGTGAGACCAAATTTGGAGTATTATTTGCCGTTCTGGTCACCTAACTATAGGAATGATATCAGTAAGATTGAAAGAGTGCAGAGAAGATTTACTAGGATGTTGTCATGTCTTCAGGAGTTGAGTTACAGGGAAAGATTGAACAGGTTATGACTTTATTCCTTGGAATGTAGAAGAATGAGGGGAGATTTGATGGAGGTTAACAAAATGATGAGTAAATGTCAGTAGGTTCTTTTCATTTAGAGTAGGGCAGATAAATGCAAGAGGACATGGCTTTAGGGTGAAAGGGGAAAGGTTTAGGGGGACCATTAGGGGGAACCCTCACTCAGAGAGTGGTGGGAGTGTGGAACAAGCTGCCATCTGACGTGGTAAATGTAGGCTCACTCTTAGGTTTTAAGGATAAATTGGATAGATACATGGATGGGAGAGGTTTGGAGGGTTACGGACTGGGTACAGGTCATCGGGACGAGCGGAGTAAAGTTTCCACACAGACTAGAAGCGCCAAATGGCCTGTTTTCTGAGTTGTACTGTTCTATGGTTCTATGGAGTGAAATAAACATGAGATGAGAATTATCGATCGATTAATTTTAACTCGTTCACCGCAACCGTCAACCGAACAGAAACACCGGGGATTCAGCAGCAGCTGCGGGCGGCGGGTCCTGAGCTCCCCCGGGTCCTAAAGTCCACTCGGAATGAGACAGGTTAAATGGGACAAGTGGGGGCGGTGCTGACCGGAAAAGACAGTGAAGATTGTTCATTAAGTTCATCTGCCATTTCTTTGTCCCCCATTACTACTTCACCAGCATCATTTTCCAGTGGTCCAGTATCAACTCTCATCTCCCTTTCACTCTTCATGTAACCAAAAACTAAACTTTTCGTATCCTGATTTATATTATTGGCCAATTTGCCCTCATATTTCGTCTTTACCATTCTTATGGCTTTTTTCGTTGCCTTTTGCTGGATTTTAAGAGCATCCCAATAATCCAAAATCCCACTCACCTTTGGTACCTTATAGGCCATTTCCTTTGGTTTAACACAATTATTACATGACTTTTCCAGCTCAAACTGTTAATTAATTTAAAGTCAGTCCCATAATTGAATAAAGTTTTTACCTGAAAACTATCTACCCTCCCAAAATTTGTCGGGAAGGCTGCATTCGATTTTTCTTCAGCCTTATACGCTTCACATTGAAATAGTATGTGTTTCGACAGTTTCATAATGACAAAATGTACACGACACAGAATTAAGTTTTCCAATTAGATACAAGGCATAATTAAGCATAGTGTGGGCATTTTGTATCTCATGCCAATATCATTCCTTCCCTTGTTTTAAGCCCTTCTTCTATAAATCCAACAGGTTTATGTATTCTGTAAAGGTGTCTGTCCTTATGTCCGTTATCCTACCTCTTGCCATAAGCCCCTAATTCTTAACACTACCAAGCCTATAGCTTCTAATTTGCCAAGGGGAAGGTCTATATCCACAGCTTGACATTTAACAGGTTTTGGTGCTAAACAGTCAACACTAGCATTTCCCTCAACAGTGTGATGTGAAGGGCCATAATGTGCAGACATATAAATCAAACTTAATATATGAAATACCGTTTGAGGAGTTTTCAACGTCAATCTGACCTAATGGCAGAATGCCCTGTTTAAAACTCGTCAAAACCGAAATGTATTCTGAGCAGATTATAAGGACCAATTTCCTCCACCCACTGTAAGCATAAACTGTTGGTCAAGAATTCTGCTTTCTATGCTGATAAATGACATAAGTCATTTCGTTATCATTACCTGCAAATCAGGCACAAAAACAGCCACACCAACATCCCCAGTTAACTTATCTTTGGATTCATCTGGAAAAATGGTTACTGTATGATAATAACTTTCATTAATATACTGATGAACCAACAGACTCTCAGGCAGAACCGAATCCGATCGTGTAACCTAAACTCAGCTGAAGTCATTGGAAAAAACAAGGTGGGATTACGGAGAAAGCTACAGTGGGACATATTGTATCATCAAATACACCCATATTCCCAGCGTGATAAGAACCCTGCCACCCAAAACAAAAAACACTCATCTTGTGATGTCCCCAACCGTCCTCCAGCACACCTTTAACAGAATGATCATTTCCTTGCCCCCGCAAATTAATCCAGTATGTTGACATCAACTTGAACCTCTGTTACTTTGAGGGCAATTGTCCCATTGCAATCAGTAAAGCCAAAACAGGAGACAACATTACTGCACCAGAACACAATCTTAAAGTCTGTAATTGTATCACATACAAACATGTTTCATTTGAAGATGAAGCTGATCCATAAGCCACACAGACATAATCAAGAACAGATCAAATTAAACAAATATAATTGGTCAACAAAGATTTTCATGTTGCACCCAAGAATACCCACATAGATATCTGAGGAGATTTAAAGCTCCTTTACATTTATCAATTATTTTACTGATAGGTGCTTCCACGTCAGCTTATTATCCATCCACATACTGAGAAATCTTACCATGGACACCTCTTCAAGATATTAATCATATAATTTAAAATCAAGTGCAAGTCTATTAATGCTGTTTGTTTACCACCTAATGTGTTTTAACGACTGAAAGCATAAAATCCTCATCAATCTGCCCACTGTTTGACCTATTAATTGTAAATTGCAATTAATACCTCTAATCTATAAAGCTACGTCATCTGTATATTGTGATTTACCCAGGGTATCCCATTTTCCCATCTCAGAGAAAATATCATTAATCATAATATTAAATAATGAAGGGCTACAAATACTGCCTTGTGGGATCCCATTCTCTATCTCATAGAAACACAAACATAACATGCCGACCGGTACTTGGACAGTCCATCCAAAAAAAAACTCAGAAAAATTATACAATGTCCCCCTCACTCCTAATTTAATCAAAAGTCCTTTATCATTTCCCTTTTCAGTATCAAGAAATACTGCTATTACAACATCTTTATTTAATTGTGTTTTCCGAATATCATCTTCCAAACCTCAAACTGAATCTAATGTCATTTCACCCTTCCAAAATCGACTCTAATAAAACACTTCATCACCACTCTTTCCAAAATATAACTCAAGCGCTTGATTACCATACGTTCCATAAGTTTACATAAATGAGACGTTCACGATATAGGCCCTTAACTAGAAGGATCAAATTGGGATCTGCCAGGTTTCAGAATAGGCACTACTATTTCCATTTTCCATGAGGAAAGTAGATGCACAATTCAAACATTTAATATTTCACAAAAGCGAATTATGTACAATTACAATTTCAAATATCACTCTTTCCTGGGGACACCTGACCTGCATTATTAATAGACTTCTTAAATTCATACAAAGAAATCTCTCCATCAGTGATACTATCATTGCTACAGCTGACTTCCAGCACATCATTCCAGCTCTGAAAAACATATCCCTACATTGTTTAACTTCTTCACTTAAATTATCCTGATTATGAATCTCAGCAAATGACCCAGCCAGTAACACAACCTTCCCTGTTTCAGTAGCAATTATTTTGCCCTCATTAATCAACACTGGAATATTATGATCCCCACAAATCCCCCCATTTTCTAAATCATATCCCAAACAATTCTAAGTTTGATATCCCTTCCAATATTATCTCCATATAACCTCCAGAAAATCACCTCCTTCCTCAACACGGCCTTTGCCCTTTTATTGTTAATAATGTAATTCGGAGACTGATGCACCATCACATAAAAACTCACATTTCTCCCAATTTGCTTCCTGTCCCGTTATAAATCCGAATCCAAACTCATAAAGACAGGAAGACTGACTGACGTTCACATAAACTAATCACCATCCGAGTTCCCTTTTGAGCGATATGCACTGCAGGCAATGACAGCATTGGTCTGTGTACAGTCTGAGCTACGAGAGGCTGTAGGAATTCGGCCCATGATCAGCCCCTCCTCTTCCGCCTCATCGCCATGTCTGAGATCAGCGTGTCGCTTCTGTCGGTGTCGCCGGCCTCGGCGCCCACAAGCACGGGTGAGATTCCCCTTCGCGCCTCGGTGGGTCTGTTTCGGTGACGTCTGTGGTGGCTGACGAAACATGCTTTGACAGGTAGCGAGCGAGGACCAATGACTACAACTCCCAGAAGGCCCCACTGATGACATTGTGGTGTTGTTGAGGGGTAAGGTATAAAAGCAAAATGGAGGAAAATGTAATGCATGACGATTTCTGTACTGTGTCGTGCCTTCAATAAAAAAATAAATTAAAAGAGAGATTCCTGCGAGAAATAGATAGAACATAGAACAATACAGCACAGTACAGGCCCTTCGGCCCGCAATTTTGTGCCGTCCCTTAATCTCTGCCTCCCTAAGCTTAAATTCCTCCATATACCTGTCTAGTAGTCTCTTAAACTTCAGAAGTGTATCTGTCTCCACCACTGACTCGGGCAGTGCATTCCACGCACCAACCACTCTCTGAGTATAAAATCTTCCTCTAATATCCCCCTTGAACTTCCCTCCCCTTACATTAAATCCATGTCCTCTCGTATTGAGCAGTGGTGCCCTGGGGAAGAGGCGCTGGCTATCTATCTATTCCCCTTAATATCAACTATACCTCTATCATTTCTCCTCTCATCCTCCTTCTCTCCAGACAGTAAAGCCCGAGCACCCTTAATCTCTGATCATAATCCATACTCTCTAAACCAGGCAGCATTCTGGTAAATCTCTTCTGTACCCTTTCCAATGCTTCCACATCCTTCTTATGGTGAGGTGACCAGAACTGGACACAATAGAGCTGCATCATTACATCGCGACTCTTAAACTCTATCCCTCGACTTATGAAAGCTAACTCCCCATAATTGCCTTGGAGTTTGTTCTTCCAAAGTGTACCACCTCACACTTCTCCAGGTTGAACTCTATCTGCCACTTCTCAGCCCACTCCTGCATCCTATCAATGTCTCTCTGCACTATCCACAACACCACCAACCTTTGTGTCTCTGCAAACTTGCCAACCCATCCTTCTAACCCCACAGCTAGGTCGTTAATAACAATCACGAAAAGTAGGGGTCACCACTAGTCACAACCCTCCAATCCGAATGTACTCCCTTCACCACAATTCTCTGCTTTCTGCAGGCAAGCCAATTCTGAATCCACCTGGTCAAACATCCCTGGATCCCATGCCTACTGACATTCTGAATAAGCCTATCGTGTGAAACCTTATCAAATGCATTACTGAAATTCATGTAGATCACACCCATTGCACTACCCTCATCTATATGCCTGGTCACCTCCTAAAAGAACACCATCAGGCTTGTTAGACACGATCTGCCCTTCAGAAAGCCATGCTGACAGTCACTGATCAGACCATGATTCTATAAATGCCAATAAATCCTATCTTTGTGAATCTTTTCCGACGGCTTTCCCACCACAGATGGAAGGCTCAATGGATTATAATTATCCGGACTATCCCTCCTACTATCCCTACGATTTTGAACAAGGGGACAACATTCGCCTCCCTCCAATCCTCCGGGACCATTCCCGTGCACATAATGATTCTAGCCAGAGGCTCAGCAATCTATTTCCTCGCCTTGGATGCAAAACTGGGAAGTGGCAGTTCTTCAACACAGATGAAGAGGTTCATTTCTGCAGGTCAAATTTGAACACAGAATATAATATTAATGGTAAGATTCTTGACAGTGTGGAGGGTCAGAGAGATCTTGGGGTCCATGTCCATACGACACACAAAGCTGCTGTGGAGGTTGGCAGTGTTGTTAGGAAGGCGTCTGGTGTGATGGCCTTCATCAACCGTGGGATTGAGTTCAAGAGCTGTGAGGGGATGTTGAAGCTATATTTCTCCTAACCTGGACATAAGTAATTGTAATAAGATGATTATTGGCTTTGACCATGTGGATAACCAGAGGCATTTTCCCAGGCTTGAAGTGACTAACACGAGGGGACGTAGTTTTAAGCTGCTTGGAAGTCGGTACCGAGGGAATGTCAGGGGTAAGTTTCTTACACAAAGATTGGTGGGTGCATGGAATGCACTGCCGGCAGTGATGGCGGAGGTGGATACAATAGGATATTTTAAGAGACTTGGAATCCGAGTTCATAACTCCCAGATAGTGGTTCCTTTGTCAGGCAGTTATGTTGCAGTTGTATAAATCTCCAGTTTAATCACATCTGGAGAATTGCATTTGAATACAGGAATAATGCGGAGGTATTGGATGGTGAGTGGAAGAGGCTTAACAGGATGCTGCCTGGATAAAGTGAGACCGGACAATCTCGGGTAATTTTCTCTGGAGTGGCAGAGGCTGAGGGAGGCCTGACAGACGTTTACAGGAATGTGAGAGGCACAGACAGAGTGGACAGCCGGGATTTTTTTCTCCATGGAGGAAATGTCCAATGCCAGTGGGCATGAACTTCAGGAGAAAGGGGGAACACATCCTCATTGGATTGTTTGCACTATTGAGGTATTTTGTAGTTTAGTGCATTTTGTATCTTTTCTCTGCATAGCTGCTGTTGAAAAAAAAAACAATTAGAAAAGACAATGATGTTAAAAACCTGACTCAGGATATTTATAGGAGATTTGCGTTTCAAGTTTTGTTTTTCATTCCCATAGTGGTGGGTGTCTGGAGTGAATATCGGGTGGTGGTGGAGACAGATGTAAAAAAGGCTATTAGATACCACGTGAATATGAGGAGAATGGAGGGATGTGTTCCTTGTGTAGGCAGAAGGGATTGGTTTAGTAAGGCATGAAGTGACCAGTTCAATTGGTTCAGAACAACACCGTGAGCAGAAGGGCCTGTTCAAGGACAAGTACAGCAAGCAGAGCAGGTAAACTGGATAAAGTGATCCCACTCAGAGAACAGACTGTGACGTCAGTGGATATATGTCGTCATCACAGTTCTCTCACCAAAGATACTTCACTGCTGGATAAAATGAAGTTTGTGATGTTTATAACCGATGTGGTGAATTGTACTGCTCAGACATCTCATCCTACTGAGGAAATTAAAATAATTGTGAAAGTTGCAGAAAGGTATCTTGGTGTAACTGGTGTTTTGTGGGAACCTGTGAATGAAGCTCTGATTTGTGGGGGTTTCTGCATCCCAGTCTACTTGTGAAGATATGTAATGGGATTGAAATATTGAAGCGAAATGCAAGAAGCCTGATTTTACATGGTCAACACTTTAAACAGTTTATTTCAGATTTGTCAGATTGTTCCGATGTTATATCTGTTCAGGAAACCTGCACATTTTAAATTTTATTCCTGTGCAGGATTATATTGTCGTTTGGCTTGACAGGTTAGTTGGTAGAGGGGTGGTGTTGTCAGTTTTATAAGGAAAGGGGCAGGGTATAGACTTGTGAATAGGAATAAAATGTATCTTGAAAGTGTAGAAAATCTTGATTCAACAGGTATGTGTGTAATTTTCTTTTGTGAAAGTTTTCTCTTTCTGAATCGTATTTGGAGGTTTGGCCATCTACTTTTCTCATGGAAAATGGTTGTAGTAGTTCATTAAAGTCTCATTTGTGTACACTTGTGGAACGTATAGTAATCGAGTGTTTGAATTAAATTTTTGATAAAAGAGGTAATTTCACGTTTTATCAGAGGGGAATTTGGAACGGTAGAATAAGACCATAAGACAAAGGAGCAGAAGTCGGTCATTCGGCCCATTGCGTCTGCTCTGCCATTTTATCATGAGCTGATTCATTCTCCCATTTAGTCCCACTCCCCCGCCTTCTCACCATAACCTTTGATACCCTGGCTACTCAGATACCCAGCAATCTCTGCCTTAAATAACATTGGAATCAGTTTGGGTTTGGGAGATCATATTAGGAAAGTACAGTTAATAAAGATGATGTAATAGCAATATTTTCGATATTGAAAAGGCAAATAATAATTATTGAAGGATGGATTTTTGAATAATTTTTGGAAATGCAATTGAGAGGGCTATTGTACAATTTTTTCTAATTATTTCTATTTGTACGTCTTGTAAAGGTATGGATGGGTAAGTATGACATTGAATTCATTTTTATATTTGGAAAATGGTATTAGGAAAGCACGGTTAAATATAGATGTTGTAACAGCAGTATTTTTACTATTCAAAAGGCAGATGGTATTTATGCAAGGAAAGAATTTTTATGAGATTGTGGAAATGAAGATGGAGGGGCTATTATCTAACTTTGAGTTATTTTAATTGAACGTTTTGTGTCAGGTATGGGTGGGAAAGTTATATTCAGGTTGTTATGAGGTAGAGACTGGGATCCCACAGGCAGTATTTATTATTTTATATTATAATTAATAATATTTTTCTCTGGGATATGTTTTGGAGTGTGTAAATCCCTATATGCAGATGATGGAGGTTTATGGATTAGAGGTAGAAATTTCACTTTTACTGTATATAGGATGCATTCGCAATTAATAAGGTCGAAAAGTCGGCAAATAGATGGGACAAATTATGTGTTTTACAGACAGGATTAATGAACCTGCACTTGATTGTAAATGATAGGAACTGATATGGTCAAGCTCCTTAAAAGGTGTCAGTGGTAAGATTTCCAGGCATGTGGACGGATAATAAGCTGACGTTGAAGCACTGGATCAGAAAATAATTGATAAATATAAAGAAACATTAAATATTCTCAATTATCCCTGCGGGTATCTAGGGTGTTACATGAAAGTATTTGTTGACCAATCTCGTTTGTTTAATTGGATCTGTTCTTGATTATGGTTGTGGTTTATAGATCAGCTTCATCTTCAACTTTATTATGTTTGGGTGTGATACAAGCACAGGCTTTGAGATTGTGTTGTGGTGTAGTCAGGTCGTCCCCTGTTTCGGCTTTACTGGTTGAAATTATGGAGTTTGAATTTAATGTTAACATACTGGATTAATTTAAGGGGGAAGAAATGTTCATGCTGTTAAAGGTGTGTTGGAGAACTGTTGGGAACTTCACAAGAAGAGTGTTTTTGGTTTTGGGTGCCTGGGTTCTCATCACACTTGAAATATGGGTTCGTTGGGTTATGCAAAACATCCCCCAGTCACGTTCTTGGTAACCCCACCTTGTTTCTTTCAATGCCTTTATTCGATTCTATGATACACGATTTAATGAAGTCTAACAATTCTGTTCTGCCTGAGAATTTGTTGTTTCAGTGTATATTAAGGAAATTAATGAGAAAGTTTAACCATTTTCCAGAGGATCAAAATATAATTTCACTGGGATTGTTGATGTTGCTGTGTTATGCGTGAATTATTGGTAACGATAAAGAAACGACCTACCAGCTATTTATCAGGATTTACAACAGAATCGCTTGTCATCATTTCGTGCTTACAGTGGGTGGAGGAATTTGTTTCCCTGCAAAGTTGTAATTCGCTCAGATTCCCTTTCGGTTTTGAAGAGTCTTAAAACAGGTCATTCTCGCAGCAGGTCAGATTTACTGCTGGAAACTCATCAAACATTGTTTCGTATTCAAAGGACTGGATTCGGGGTGTGCACTGATTTGGGGTGCATGAAGACACGGTGAGCAGTCGGGTCCGGAGGAGTCAGTGGACCAGAGGGATCTGGGAACACAGATTCATAATTACTTGAAAGTGGCGTCACAGGTAGATAGCGTCGAAATGAGAGCTTTTGGCACATTGGACTTCATAAATCAAAGTATTGCGTACAGGAGATGGGATGTTATGTTGAAGATGTATAAGACGTTGGTCAAGCCTAATCTGGAGCATTGTGTGTAGTTTTTGTTACCTGCCAGAAGGAAAATTATCAACAAAATAGAAAGAGTGCAGACAAAATTTACAATCCGTTTGCTGGGACTTGAGGACTCGAGCTTTAGAAAAAGTTAAGGACTTTATTCCCTTTAGCTTTGGAAAATGCAGGGAGGATTTTTCCTCTGAGGTTGGGTGAGATGGGAACTGGAGGTCGCAGTTTAAGGGTGAAAGGTGAAATATTTATGAGGAACCTGAGTGGGAATTCCTTCACTCAGAGGGTGGTGAGGGTGTGGGAAGAGCTGTCAGTGGAAGTTATGGATGTCACTGCAGAGAAGTTTGGATCGGTACATGGACGGGAGGGGTATTGAGGGCCATGGTCCAGCTGCGGTTATGGGTCTCGGCAGAATAACAATTCGGTACGGACCAAATGGGAAAAAGGGTTTGTTTGTTTGTTATAGTGCTCTCTTACTCCAAATAAAGTGTCGATGAAGGGGAATTGGTTGGGGCTGTTGTCGGGAAGCAAACGATGTGCTTTCAGGATTTCCTGCTGTGGATAGAAGTGAATTGATACTGGACATCCATGGTCAAAGTGTAGCGATCAAAGCCAGGGATTGTAAAGCTGTTGAAAACAAAGACACACCCACACCCACACACTCTCTCTCTCTCTCACACACACACCCACACACACACAGCCACACACTCTCTCTCTCTCTCACACACACACACACACACACGCACTCACACACACTCACACACTCTCTCTCTCTCTCTCTCACAAACACACAGACTCACACACACGCTCTCTCTCTCTCTCTCTCTCTCTCTCTCCCTCTCTCTCTCTCTCTCTCTCTCTCTCTCTCTCTCTCTCTCTCTCTCTCTCTCTCTCTCTCTCTCTCTCTCTCTCTCTCTCTCTCTCCCCATTGTCCTTCACCTCGCTTCCAAAAAATTGTTTGTTCCTCCTCTTTGGCTCAAACTCTCCTGCCCCCATTTTCACCCCTTCCCACTTTTGCCACTTTTCCCCGTTCACACACCGTCTCTTTCTCTCCATCTCTTGTCTCCCACTCCCTCATCCTTTCTCTTCCTCCTCTCCCCTCACCTATTTTCCTCTCTTTCACACACTCTCTCTCCTCTCTTCATCCGTTCCCTTCCCCACTGACACACCCTTGTTCTCCGCACATTCCTCACTACCCTACCCACTCACTCACTCCTCCTTTACCTTGTTGTCTCTTTCTCCCTTTCTACCCAAAGCTTCCCCTGCCTCTCACACTCTCCCCAGTTCCTCCTTTACTGCAGCTCGTTTTCCCGGCCACCCTCCCGTCCCCACATCCCCCACCCCGCACTGTGATGACGGTTGACACGCACAGTGAATTGTCTGATGTTGTATAATTCTTCGTTGTTTGGACAGTGAGAATGTTCACTCGGAAGATGAAGGCTTGTGGTTTCCGGGAGAGGCCAGTTTGTTCCCTTTTTATGTGCTACAGAATAGGCGGGGGAGGGGAGTGTGGAGGAGAGAGGAGAGAAAGAGAGAGAGAGAGACTAAATACATATAGCCTCAATCTCTTTATCTGTTTTGATCCCCACTGCCCAACTCTTTGCTCCACACAATTCTCCCTAATCTTCCCCCTTTTCTGTCGCCTTTTTCCCCACCACCCTCCCGTCCCCACATCCCCCACCCCGCACTGTGATGACGGTTGACTTGCACAGTGAATTATAGATGTTGTGTAATTCTTCGTTGTTTGGAAAGCAGCAATGTTCACTCAGAAGATAAAGGCTTGTGGTTTCCGGGAGAGGCCAGTTTGTTCCCTTTCTGTGCGCTACAGAATAGGCGGGGGAGGGGATGTGGAGTAGACGGGATAGCCGTGTACAGTAGCTACGCCGTCACGACAAAGACTGAGCGCCGTCTGCGAGCTGGTCTCTGACACAAACACACACAGACACATGAAAAGACGGACAGACACATACATATACAGGGATGCATATAAACTGAGATGCACACACACACAAAAATACTTTTAAAATGAGTGCAGTTTGCATTTTCAATGTTTTAAGATGGAGGCAGCTATTTTGTGAACTGTTTGAAATGATTCTTGCTCTGGGATAATCTAGTGTGCTTGTGGGGATGTCAGCGGGTTTGGAGTGCGCACGGATCTGGGTATGGGGGTGGATTTGGGAATGTCGTTAGGTTTGGGGTGCGCACAAATCTCGGTATGTCGGTGGATTTGGGAATGTCGGTAGGTTTGGGGTGCGCACGGATCTGGGTATGTAGGTGGATTTGGGAATGCCGGTAGGTTTGGGGTGCGCACGGATTTGGTGTGGCACACTGATTTGGGGGTGAACACTGAGTTGGGGTTTGCGGATGTGCACAGATTTGGGTATGTGGGTGGATTTGGGGTATCGATTGTTTTGGGTTGCGCACAGATCTGGATATGTGGATGGATATCGGGGTGTCGGTAGGTTTGCAATGCACATGGATTTGTCAATGCACACTGATTTGGGGGTAAACACTGAGTTGGGGTTTCTGGACGTGCACAGATTTGGGAGGGCACACAGATTTGCAGATATGGGAATCCCGTTGGATTTTGAAGTGTTTTGAATCTCGAGGTTGTTTCATTGGTATATTGTTTAATAATAAATGCAACCTGAACTTCGACCTCTGTTCTTGCTATTTTTTTAAGTTGAAGGCAGATATTTTGAGAACCGGTTGAAATGAACGATTAGATGCACATCATCTAATGTGCATGTGGGAGAGTCTGTTGATTTGGAGCTGTGACGAGTCTCAAGGCAGATTTAGAGTGCCAGCATATTCAATTGATCAGTCACCTTTGTTGAGACAGCTGACTCCCACATATGGTCTAAATATTAACTCATTAATGTAATCACAATCTGTCACCGTGGGGATTGCGCCGGTCAGACGTTATCAGGTGATGAGCGCGGTGAAATATCCGGTCACCTCGGGGCTTCAGTTCATTAATAAAGCCGCGTCCTGAGCACACGGCAGAGGCGGCCGCAGTGTCTCTGGTCCGGGCTCCAGCTCGTCACATTCACCGCCTCATCTCCCAGGTGTTATTCCCGGGCGGATTGTCCCATCGACCAGCAGCGCCAGGATATTAGGATAGTGTGTGTGAGGGGAGGGGGCGTGGGGGTCGGAGTGTAAATGCACCATCCTGGAGAGTTGATATCTCAATGGACCCGTCAGATGTCAGTCAAACAACTACTCCTCATGCCCCCCTCCCATTGGTCGGTAGATATGTCCATTATTTTCCTTCCCCCTCCATTCCCGCCCACCGAACTCACTACCCGACCTTCCCGCAAAATGGCAACGGTCTAATTGGATGTTGGTTGGCTAATGCATTGTCAATCACACCAGTCTCCGCCTTCCACTTGAATAACTAGCTAACGTGAAGAACGAGGGCGGGGTTCGGATAAACAACGGTGGATACTCCAAATTGAAGCCACATTCCGGCCACGAACTGGCCTGGAGTGTGGTGCAGAGAATCGGGACATAAAACCCTCACTGCTTCCTTTTTCAAATGAAACCTAAATTACCCCCCAAAAGTCCTATAGATTGTACGTAACAAAACACAATACCATGAATTAAATTAAAGTTACTGTTATTACTAAGAAAGCTTTTAAATGAAAACTACACGACCCAGAGTAATGTTTCCCAACACGAACGAAGGAATAATGAGGCATAGTGTGCCAGATTCTAAGCCGTGTCAATGTGATTCCTTATCATCTTGTTTTACTCCCAATCTCCAATAAACCCAACAGGTATGTATTCTGTACAGGGCTCTCCTTTGATGCCCTTTATCCCACCAGTCTCGATATAATTATTAACCCACCAACCAATTAGCTTCTGATGTGCTAGTTGAAATTTTAACAGATTTTGTAACTGAACCGCTGTGTGCAGGGACCCATAAGAAGTGGAAATATAAACCAATACTGTGCGTATGAAATAATGTTTGATGAGTTTCCAACAGTAAATCTGTCCTACTGCAAAAACTACCTGTTTTAAGACTCATCAAAACCGAACAGGCATCTGAACAAATGACAACTTTACAAGAAGAAATTTCCATTACCCACTGTAAGCCTCAAATAATGGAAACAAATTCTACTATATATACTGATAAATGGTTGGTAAATTGTTTCTTTATCGTTACCTGTAATTCAGGCACAAACAACATCCACACCGACATCTCGTTTAAGTTATCTTTTGATTCTTCTGCAGCAATCTGTCATAAGAGGGGGCGTTGAGAGTGGACACAAATGGAAGACACAGACACTGAACTACCAGGAACAGGACGAGGCGTGAGAAGGAAGCAGGATAAGTGAGGAAGCAAGGCCGCTGGACATGACAGATGCCCCGGACGAGACAAGGATTCCGGGCCTGGGCTAGGACCTGACAAGGATAGCGGAACCAGGACATGGAACTGGGAACTAGGAGCCTGGGCTTGGACTCCGAGCCAGAGACTGGACAAGGACCCAGAACCTGGGTCTTGACACGGGCTCGGACTCCAGACCCAGGCGAGGATAAGACGTGGCTACAGGACGAGGAGAGGCAACAGGACTGGTCGTGAGACTTATGGACGCGACAAAGGAACCCCAGCACAAGACGAGGGCAAAGTACTCCTGGGCTGGGCGAGGCACATGACAAGACGAGAACACAAAACCGTGGCTAAGACAGGACAAGGACCTTGGATGTGACTAGGACAGGACGAGACCCCGAAGCCTTGACTTGATCAAGGAAGAGACAGGAACGCAGAGCCTTGGTCCAGGGAGAGACTGGAACGCAGAGCCTTGGTCGAGGGAGAGACAGGAACGCAGAGCCTTGGTCGAGGGAGAGACAGGAATGCAGAGCCTTGGTCGAGGGAGTGACTGGAATGCAGAGCCTTGATCGAGGGAGAGGCAGGAACGCAGAGCCTTGGTCGAGGGAGAGACAGGAACGCAGAGCCTTGGTCGAGGGAGAGACTGGAATGCATAGCCTTGGTCGAGGGAGAGACAGGAACGCAGAGCCGTGATCGAGGGAGAGACAGGAACGCAGAGCTTTGGTCGAGGGAGAGACAGGAACGCAGAGCCTGGATCGAGGGAGAGACAGGAACGCAGAGCCTTGGTCGAGGGAGAGACAGGAATGCAGAGCCTTGGTCGAGGGAGAGACAGGAACGCAGAACACTGAGCCTGTGTCGTGAGAGGTCAGGAACGTAGAACACCGACCCAACGGAGAGACAGGAACATGAAACACCGAGCCAGACCCCTCCTTGGGTACAGAACGTAGGGCCGGGACTCATTACACAGAACGCAGAACACGACGAGACAGTTCACAACACTAGGTAGCGGCAAAACGGCTGGACCTACCTCGCGAAGGCGTAGACACAGTCACTTCTAAACAGGGCGAGACTCCAGAACGAGGCAAACGCGCGGCGAGCCGAAGCGAGGCTCCAGGCAGAGGCCGGGCGAGGCGAGGCTCCAGGCAGAGGCCGGGCAAGACGAGGCTCCAGGTAAAGGCCGGGCGTGGCGAGGCTCCAGGTAGAGGCCGGGCAAGACGAGGCTCCAGGCAGAGGCCGGGCAAGACGAGGCTCAAGGCAGAGGCCGGGCGAGGAGAGGCTCCAGGCAGAGGCCGGGCGAGGCGAGGCTCCAGGCAGAGGCCGGGCGACGAGAGGCTCCAGGCAGAAGCCGGGCGAGGCGAGGCTCCAGGCAGAGGCCGGGCAAGACGAGGCTCCAGGTAAAGGCCGGGCGTGGCGAGGCTCCAGGTAGAGGCCGGGCAAGACGAGGCTCCAGGTAGAGGCCGGGCAAGACGAGGCTCAAGGCAGAGGCCGGGCGAGGAGAGGCTCCAGGCAGAGGCCGGACGAGGCGAGGTTCCATGCAGAGGCCGTGCGAGGCCAGTCTCCAGGCAGAGGCCGGGCGAGGCGAGGCTCCTGTTGACAGGGTAAATGCAGGCAGGATTTTCCTCTGAGGTTGGGTGAGATGGGAACTGGAGGTCGCAGTTTAAGGGTGAAAGGTGAAATATTTAAGAGGAAGCTGAGTGTGAATTCCTTAACTCAGAGGGTGGTGAGGGTGTGGGAATTGTTGTCAGTGGAGGTTATTGATTTCATTGCAGAGAGGTATGGTCAGTACATGGACGGGAGGGGTATTGAGGGCCATGGTCCAGCTGCGGTTATGGGACTCGGCAGAATAACAATTCGGTACGGACGAAATGGGCAAAAGGGTTTGTTTGTTTGTTATAGTGCCCTCTGACCCCCAATAAAGTGTCGATGAAGTGGAATTGGTTGGGCCTGTTGTCGGGAAGAAAGCGATGTGTTTTAAGGATTTCATGCTGGGGATAGAAGTGAATTGATACTGGACATCCATGGTCAAAGTGTGGCGATCAGAGCCGGGGATTGTAAAGTTGTTGAAAACAAACACAGACACCAACATGCAAACTGATAGGTACACACACACACACACACACACACACACACACACACACACACACACACACACACACACACACACACACACACACACACACACACACACACACACACACACACACACACACACACACACTCCATATTCCCGTTGCTCTTCACCCCGCTTCCCAAATATTGCTCTTTTCTTCTCTTTGCCTCAAACTAACTCCACTCTCCTGCCCCGATTTTCACCCTTTCCCACTCTCTCCACCTCCTCTTCCATGATCCCTCACCGTCTCTTTCTCTTCATCTCTTGTCTCCCACTCCCTCATCCTTTCTCTTCCACACTCTCTCTTTCTCGCTCTCCTCTCTTCATCCGTTCCCTTCCCCAGTGCCACACTCTTTCCTCCACACATTCTACCCTACCCTATCCACTCACTCCCCCGCTTCTTTCCCGTATTGTTTCTTTCTCCCTTTCTACCCAATGCTTCACCTGCCTCTCGCCTTCTCCCCAATTCCTCCATTACTGCAGCTCGTTTTCCCGGCCACCCTCCCGTCCCCACATCCCCCACCCCGCACTGTGATGACGGTTGACACGCACAGTGAATTGTCTGATGTTGTACAATTCTTCGTTGTTTGGACAGTGACAATGTTCTCTCAGAAGATGAAGGCTTGTAGTTTCCGGGAGAGGCCAGTTTGTTCCCTTTTTATGTGCTACAGAATAGGCGGGGACGCGGAGTGTGGAGGAGGCAGGAGAGAGACTAAATATATATAGCCTCAATCTCTTTCTCTCTGTCCTCCTCTCTTCATTCGTTCTCATCCCCACTGCCCAACTCTTTCCTCCACACATTCCTCCCTAACCTTCCCCCTTTTCTGTCGCCCGCTTTCCCGGCCACCCTCCTGTCCCCACATCCCCCACCCCGCACTGTGATGACGGTTGACTTGCACAGTGAATTATAGATGTTGTGTCATTCTTCATAGTTTGGAAAGCAGCAATGTTCTCTCATAAGATGAAGGCTTGTGGTTTCCGGGAGAGGCCAGTTTGTTCCCTTTCTGTGCGCTACTGAATAGGCGGGGTAGGGGAGTATGGAGTCGACGGGTTAGCCATGTGTTCTCAGTAGTTACGCCGTCACGACAAAGACCGAGCGCCGTCGGCGATCTGGTCTCTAACACAAACACACACAGACACATACTAGGACACATAGGAACACACAGAGATTCAGACATACAGAAATAATTTAAAAATGAATGCAGTTTGCATTTTCAACGTTTTAAGATGCAGGCAGCTATTTTGTGAACTGTTGGAAATGATTCTTTCTCTGGAATAATCTAGTGTGCTTGTGGGGATGTCAGCGGGTTTGGGGATTCACATGGAAATTTGTCTGCACATTGATTTGCGGATGTGCGAAGGTTTCAGGGTATGTTGGTGAATATGGATTTTGGAGTGTCGGTGAATTTGGGGGTGCACACTGCTTTGGGCATTTGAGGGTACACAGGGATTTGGGAGTATTCAGGGCTGCGCACAGATTTGGATGTCTCAGCGGATTTGGGGTGACACACGGATTTGTGGAGTCCTTCGATTTAGGGTTGTAATAAATCTCAAGGCTGTTTCATTTATAGATACTTCAAGAACAAATGCACTTTGAAATTTGAACTTTGTTCTTGCTATTTGATTTGAGTTGGAGGCAGCTATTCTGTGAAGTGTTTGAAAACTTTCTTGCTCTGTGATAATCTCATGTACATGTGGGATGTCAGCCGGTTTGGGTTGCGCACAGATCTCGGTATGTCGGTGTATTCCGGGGTGTCGGAAGGTTTGTGGGTGCGCATGGATTTGGTGATGCACACTTATTTGGGGATAAACACTGAATTGGGGTTTGCAGACGTGCACAGATTTGGGAGTGCACACAGATTTGCAGATATGGGAATCCCGTTGAATTATGAAGTGTTTTGAATATCGAGGTTGTTTATAGTAAATATGTTTATACAGTTTAATAATAAATGCAACCTTAATATTAAATGCAACCTGAACTTCGACCTCTGTTCTTGCTATTTTTTTAAAAGTTGGAGGCAGATATTTTGAGAACTGGTTGAAATGAATGATTTTTGCTCTGGGATCATCTAATGTGCATGTGGGAGAGTCTGTTGATTTAGAGCTGTGACGAGTCTCAAGGCAGATTTACAGTGGCAGCATATTCAATTGATCAGTCTCCTTTGCTGGGTCAGACTAACTCCCACATATGGTCTAAATAATAAGACCAAACACGAGGAAATCTGCAGATGCTGGAAATTCAAACAACAACACACACAAAATGCTGATGGAACACAGCAGGCCGGCCAGCATCTATAAGGAGATACTATCTTTCTATCTCTTACTATCTTTCCTTTCGGTTAGTCCTGACGAAGCGTCTCAGCCTGAAACGTCGACAGTGCTTCTCCCTGTTGATGCTGCCTGGCCTGCTGTGTTCCACCATCATTTTGTGTGTGTGTTGTGTTCTAAATATTAACTCATTAATGTAATCACAATCTGTCACCGTGGGGATTGCGCCGGTCAGACGTTATCAGGTGATGAGCGCGGTGAAATATCCGGTCACCTTGAGGCTTCAGTTCATTAATAAAGCCGCGTCCTGAGCACACGGCAGAGGCGGCTGCACCGAGCTTACTTCGCGACATTCTCACAAAATGGCGATGGTCTAGCTGGATGTTGTCCGGCTAATCCTCTGTCAATCATACCAGTCTTCGCCTTCCACTTGAATGATTGGGTAACGTGAAGTACAAGGGTGGGGTTTGTATAAACGGCGGTGCACACTCCAACTTGAAGCTTCATCCCGGCCCCCAACTGTAGTGTAGTGTTGTGTAGAGATTTGGGACGTAAAACCCTCACTGCTTCCTTTTTCAAATGAAACCTAAATTAACACCCCCCCCCCCAAAGTCCTATAGATTGTACGTAACAAAATACAATTCCGTGAATTAAATTAGTTACTGCTATTACTTAAGAAAGCTTTTAAATGAAAACTACACAACCCAGAGCAATGTTTTCCAACACGAACGAAGGAATAATAAAGCACAGTGTGCCAAATTCTAAACCGTGTCAATGTAATTCTTGATCTTCTTGTTTCACCCCCAAATATCCCATAAACCCAACAGGTATGTATTCTGTACAGGGCTCTCCTTTGATGCCCTTTATCCCACCAGTCTCGATGTAATTATTAACCAACCAACCCCTAAACTTCTGATTTGCTAGTTGAAATTTTAACAGATTTTGTAACTGAACCGCTATGTGCAGGGACCCATAAGAAGTCGAATTATAAACCACTAATCTGCGTATGAAAAAATGTTTGATGAGTTTCCAACAGTAAATCTGTCCTGCTGCGAGAACTACCTGTTTTAAGACTCATCAAAACCGAACAGGCATCTGAACAAATGACAACTTTACATGAACAAATTTCCAAGACCCACTGTAAGCCTCAAATAATGGAAACAAATTCTACTATATATACTGATAAATGGTTGGTAAATTGTTTCTTTATCGTTACCTGTAATTCGGACACGAAAAACAGCCACACCGTCATCCCGGTTAAGTTATCTTTTGATTCTTCTGCAGCAATCTGTCATAAGAGGGGGCGTTGGGAGTGGACACAAATGCAAGACACAGACACTGAACTACCAGGAACAGGACGAGGCGTGAGGAGGAAGCAGGGGAAGTGAGGAAGAAAGGACGCTGGACACAACACAGGCCCCGGACGAGACAAGGATTCCGGCCCTGGGCTAGGACCTGACAAGGATAGCGGAACCAGGTCTTGGAACTGGGAACTAGGAGCCTGGGCTTGGACTCCGAGCCAGAGACTGGACAAGGACCCAGAACCTGAGACTTGACTCTGCCTCGGACTCCAGACCCAGGCGAGGATAAGACGTGGCTACAGGACGAGGAGAGGCAATAGGACTGGTCGTGAGACTTATGGACAGGACAAAGGAACCCCAGCACAAGACGAGGGCAAAGTACTCCTGGGCTGGGCGAGGCACATGACAAGACGAGAACACAAAACCGTGGCTAAGACAGGACAAGGACCTTGGATGTGACTAGGACAGGACGAGACCCAGAAGCCTTGACTAGGTCGAGGGAGAGACAGGAACGCAGAGCCTTGGTCGAGGGAGAGACAGGACCGCGGAGCCTTGGTCGAGGGAGAGACAGGAACGCAGAGCCTTGGTCGCGGGAGAGACAGGAACGCAGAGCCTTGGTCGAGGGAGAGACAGGAATGCAGAGCCTTGGTCGAGGGAGAGACAGGAACGCAGAGCCTGGATCGAGGGAGAGACAGGAACGCAGAGCCTTGGTCGAGGGAGAGACAGGAACGCAGAGCCTTGGTTGAGGGAGAGACAGGAATGCAGAGGCTTGGTTGAGGGAGAGACGGGAACGCAGAGCCTTGGTCGAGGGAGAGACAGGAATGCAGAGCCTTGGTCGATGGAGAGACAGGAACACAGAGCCTTGGTCGAGGGAGAGACACGAATGCAGAACCTGGATCGAGGGAGAACAGGAACGCAGAACACTGAGCCTGGGTCGAGAGAGGTCAGGAACGTAGAACACCGAGCCGACTGAGAGACAGGAACATGAAACACCGAGCCAGACCGCTCCTTGGGTACAGAACGTAGGGCTGGGATTCAGAACACAGAACGCAGAACACGACGAGATAGTTCACAACGCCAGGTAGCGGCAAAACGGCTGGACCTACCTCGCGAAGGCGTAGACTCAGTCACTTCTAAACAGGGCGAGACTCCAGAACGAGGCAAAGGCGCGACGAGCCGAGGCGACGCTCCAGGCTGAGGCGAGGCGAGACGAGGCTCCAGGCAGAGGCAGGCCTAGGCGAGACAAGGCAGCTCTCCAGGCCGAGGCGAGGCAAGGCAAGTCGAGGCAAGGCTCCAGGCAGAGGCGAGCCGAGGTGAGTCTCCAGGCAGAGGCGGGTGAGGCGAAGCTCCAGGCTGAGGCCGGACGAGGCGAGACTCCTGTTGACAGAGTAAATGCAGGCAGGATTTTCCTCAGAGGTTGGGTGAGATGGGAACTGGAGGTCGCAGTTTAAGGGTGAAAGGTGGAATATTTATGAGGAATCCTAGTTGGAATTCCTTCACTCAGAGGGTGG
The DNA here is from genome assembly GCF_048418815.1 of Hemitrygon akajei. Classification (NCBI taxonomy): domain Eukaryota; kingdom Metazoa; phylum Chordata; class Chondrichthyes; order Myliobatiformes; family Dasyatidae; genus Hemitrygon; species Hemitrygon akajei. The sequence goes on from NW_027332010.1 coordinate 1,042,690, forward strand.
TGAGGGTGGGGGATGAGCTGTCAGTGAAAGTTATAGATTTCATTGCAGAGAAGTTTGGATCAGTACATTGACGGGAGTGGTATTGGGGGCCATGGTCCAGCTGCCTTTATGTGACTCGGCAGAATATCAATTCGGTACGGACTAAATGGACGAAAGTGTTTGTTTGTTTGTTATAGTGCCCTCTGACTCCCAATAAGGTGTCGATGTCGGGGAGTTGGTTGGGTCTGTTGTCGTGAAGAAAGCGATGTGCTTTAGGGATTTCCTGCTGGGGACAGAAGTGAATTGATACTGGATATCCATGGTCAAAGTGTGGCGATCAGAGCCGGGACTGTAAAGTTGTTGAATTTTCACCCCTTCCCACTCTCATCACCTCCTCTTCCCTGATCCCTCGCCGTCTCTTTCTCTCCATCTCTTGTTTCCCACTCCCTCATCCTTTCTCTTCCACACTCTCTCTTTATCTCCCTCCTCTCTTCATCGGTTCCCTTCCCCAGTGCCACACTCTTTCCTCCACACATTCTACCCTACCCTATCCACTCACTCCCCCGCTTCTTTCCCGTATTGTCTCTTTCTCCCTTTCTACCCAACGCTTTTCCAGCCTCTCACCCTCACCCCAATTCCTCCTTTACTGCAGCTCCTTTTCCCGGCCACCCTCCCGTCCCCACATCCCCCTCCCCGCACTGTGATGACGGTTGACACGCACAGTGAATTATAGATGTTGTATAATTCGTCATTGTTTGGACAGTGACATTGTTCTCTCAGAAAATGAAGGCTTGTAGTTTCCGGGAGAGGCCAGTTTGTTCCCTTTTTATGTGCTACAGAATAGGTGGGGGCGCGGAGTGTGGAGGAGGCAGGAGAGAGACTAAATATATATAGCCTCAATCTCTTTCTCTCTGTCCTCCTGTCTTCATCCGTTCTCATCCCCACTGCCCCACTCTTTCCTCCACACATTCCTCCCTAACCTTCCCCCTTTTCTGTCGCCCGCTTTCCCGGCCACCCTCCCGTCCCCACATCCCCCACCCCGCACTGTGATGACGGTTGACATTCACAGTGAATTATAGATGTTGTGTCATTCTTCATAGTTTGGAAAGCAGCAATGTTCTCTCATAAGATGAAGGCTTGTGGTTTCCAGGAGAGGCCAGTTTGTTCCCTTTCTGTGCGTTACTGAATAGGCGGGGTAGGGGAGTGTGGAGTCGACGGGATAGTCATGTGTTCTCAGTAGTTACGCCGTCACGACAAAGACCGGGCGCCGTCGGCGATCTGGTCTCTAACACAAACACACACAGACACATACGAGGACACATAGGAACACACAGAGATTCAGACATACAGAAATAATTTAAAAATGAATGCAGTTTGCATTTTCAACGTTTTAAGATGGAGACAGCTATTTTGTGAACTGTTGGAAATGATTCTTTCTCTGGAATAATCTAGTGTGCTTGTGGGGATGTTAGCGGGTTTGGGGATTCACATGGAAATGGGTCTGCACATTGATTTGCGGATGTGCGAAGGTTTCAGGGTATGTTGGTGAATATGGATTTTGGAGTGTCGGTGAATTTGGGGGTCACACTGCTTTGGGCATTTGAGGGTACACAGGGATTTGGGAGTATTCAGGGCTGCGCACAGATTTGGATGTCTCAGCGGATTTGGGGTGACACACGGATTTGGGGAGTCCTTCGATTTAGGGTTGTAATGAATCTCAAGGCTGTTTCATTTATAGATACTTCAAGAACAAATGCACTTTGAAATTTGAACTTTGTTCTTGCTATTTGATTTGAGTTGGAGGCGGCTATTCTGTGAAGTGTTTAAAATCGTTCTTGCTCTGTGATAATCTCATGTACATGTGGGATGTCAGCGGGTTTGGGTTGCGCACAGATCTCGGTATGTCGGTGTATTCCGGGGTGTCGGAAGGTTTGGGGTGCGCATGGATTTGGTGATGCACACTTATTTGGGGATAAAACTGAATTGGGGTTTGCAGACGTGCACAGATTTGGGAGTGCACACAGATTTGCAGATATGGGAATCCCGTTGAATTATGAAGTGTTTTGAATATCGAGGTTGTTTATAGTAAATATGTTTATACAGTTTAATAATAAATGCAACCTTAATATTAAATGCAACCTGAACTTCGACCTCTGTTCTTGCTATTTTTTTAAAAGTTGGAGGCAGATATTTTGAGAACCGATTGAAATGAATGATTCTTGCTCTGGGATCATCTAATGTGCATGTGGGAGAGTCTGTTGATTTAGAGCTGTGACGAGTCTCAAGGCAGATTTACAGTGGCAGCATATTCAATTGATCAGTCTCCTTTGCTGGGTCAGACTAACTCCCACATATGGTCTAAATAATAAGACCAAACACGAGGAAATCTGCAGATGCTGGAAATTCAAACAACAACACACACAAAATGCTGATGGAACACAGCAGGCCGGCCAGCATCTATAAGGAGATACTATCTTTCTATCTCTTACTATCTTTCCTTTCGGTTAGTCCTGACGAAGCGTCTCAGCCTGAAACGTCGACAGTGCTTCTCCCTGTTGATGCTGCCTGGCCTGCTGTGTTCCACCATCATTTTGTGTGTGTGTTGTGTTCTAAATATTAACTCATTAATGTAATCACAATCTGTCACCTTGGGGATTGCGCCGGTCAGACGTTATCAGGTGATGAGCGCGGTGAAATATCCGGTCACCTCGAGGCTTCAGTTCATTAATAAAGCCGCGTCCTGAGCACACGGCAGAGGCGGCCGCATCGAGCTTACTTCGCGACATTCTCACAAAATGGCGATGGTCTAGCTGGATGTTGTCCGGCTAATCCTCTGTCAATCATACCAGTCTTCGCCTTCCACTTGAATGATTGGGTAACGTGAAGTACAAGGGTGGGGTTTGTATAAATGGCGGTGCACACTCCAACTTGAAGCTTCATCCCGGCCCCCAACTGTAGTGTAGTGTTGTGTAGAGATTTGGGACGTAAAACCCTCACTGCTTCCTTTTTCAAATGAAACTGAAATTAACACCCCCCCCCCCAAAGTCCTATAGATTGTACGTAACAAAATACAATTCCGTGAATTAAATTAGTTACTGCTATTACTTAAGAAAGCTTTTAAATGAAAACTACACAACCCAGAGCAATGTTTTCCAACACGAACGAAGGAATAATAAAGCACAGTGTGCCAAATTCTAAACCCTGTCAATGTAATTCTTGATCTTCTTGTTTCACCCCCAAATATCCCATAAACCCAACAGGTATGTATTCTGTACAGGGCTCTCCTTTGATGCCCTTTATCCCACCAGTCTCGATGTAATTATTAACCAACCAACCCCTAAACTTCTGATGTGCTAGTTGAAATTTTAACAGATTTTGTAACTGAACCGCTGTGTGCAGGGACCCATAAGAAGTCGAATTATAAACCACTAATCTGCGTATGAAAAAATGTTTGATGAGTTTCCAACAGTAAATCTGTCCTACTGCGAGAATTACCTGTTTTAAGACTCATCAAAACCGAACAGGCATCTGAACAAATGACAACTTTACATGAACAAATTTCCAAGACCCACTGTAAGCCTCAAATAATGGAAACAAATTCTACTATATATACTGATAAATGGTTGGTAAATTGTTTCTTTATCGTTACCTGTAATTCGGACACGAAAAACAGCCACACCGTCATCCCGGTTAAGTTATCTTTTGATTCTTCTGCAGCAATCTGTCATAAGAGGGGGCGTTGGGAGTGGATACAAATGCAAGACACAGACACTGAACTACCAGGAACAGGACGAGGCGTGAGGAGGAAGCAGGGGAAGTGAGGAAGAAAGGACGCTGGACACAACACAGGCCCCGGACGAGACAAGGATTCCGGCCCTGGGCTAGGACCTGACAAGGATAGCGGAACCAGGTCTTGGAACTGGGAACTAGGAGCCTGGGCTTGGACTCCGAGCCAGAGACTGGACAAGGACCCAGAACCTGAATCTTGACTCTGCCTCGGACTCCAGACCCAGGCGAGGATAAGACGTGGCTACAGGACGAGGAGAGGCAATAGGACTGGTCGTGAGACTTATGGACAGGACAAAGGAACCCCAGCACAAGACAAGGGCAAAGTACTCCTGGGCTGGGCGAGGCACATGACAAGACGAGAACACAAAACCGTGGCTAAGACAGGACAAGGACCTTGGATGTGACTAGGACAGGACGAGACCCAGAAGCCTTGACTAGGTCGAGGGAGAGACAGGAACGCAGAGCCTTGGTCGAGGGAGAGACAGGAACGCAGAGCCTTGGTCGAGGGAGAGACAGGAACGCAGAGCCTGGATCGAAGGAGAGACAGGAACGCAGAGCCTTGGTCGAGGGAGAGACAGGAATGCAGAGCCTTTGTTGAGGGAGAGACAGGAATGCAGAGGCTTGGTTGAGGGAGAGACAGGAATGCAGAGCCTTGGTCGAGGGAGAGACAGGACCGCTGAGCCTTGGTCGAGGGAGAGACAGGAACGCAGAGCCTTGATCGCGGGAGAGACAGGAACGCAGAGCCTTGGTCGAGGGAGAGACAGGAATGCAGAGCCTTGGTCGAGGGAGAGACAGGAACGCAGAGCCTGGATCGAAGGAGAGACAGGAACGCAGAGCCTTGGTCAAGGGAGAGACAGGAACGCAGAGCCTTGGTTGAGGGAGAGACAGGAATGCAGAGGCTTGGTTGAGGGAGAGACGGGAACGCAGAGCCTTGGTCGAGGGAGAGACAGGAATGCAGAGCCTTGGTCGAGGGAGAGACAGGAACACAGAGCCTTGGTCGAGGGAGAGACACGAATGCAGAACCTGGATCGAGGGAGAACAGGAACGCAGAACACTGAGCCTGGGTCGAGAGAGGTCAGGAACGTAGAACACCGAGCCGACTGAGAGACAGGAACATGAAACACCGAGCCAGACCGCTCCTTGGGTACAGAACGTAGGGCTGGGATTCAGAACACAGAACGCAGAACACGACGAGACAGTTCACAACACTAGGTAGCGGCAAAACGGCTGGACCTACCTCGCGAAGGCGTAGACACAGTCACTTCTAAACAGGGCGAGACTCCAGAACGAGGCATAGGCGCGACGAGCCGAGGCGACGCTCCAGGCTGAGGCGAGGCCTAGGCGAGGCAAGGCAGCTCTCCAGGCCGAGGCGAGGCAAGGCAAGTCGAGGCAAGGCTCCAGGCAGAGGCGAGCCGAGGTGAGTCTCCAGGCTGAGGCCGGACGAGGCGAGACTCCTGTTGACAGGGTAAATGCAGGCAGGATTTTCCTCAGAGGTTGGGTGAGATGGGAACTGGAGGTCGCAGTTTAAGGGTGAAAGGTGGAATATTTATGAGGAATCTGAGTTGGAATTCCTTCACTCAGAGGGTGGTGAGGGTGGCGGATGAGCTGTCAGTGAAAGTTATTGATTTCATTGCAGAGAAGTTTAGATCAGTACATTGACGGGAGGGGTATTGGGGGCCATGGTCCAGCTGCCTTTATGTGACTCGGCAGAATATCAATTCGGTACGGACTAAATGGACGAAAGTGTTTGTTTGTTTGTTATAGTGCCCTCTGACTCCCAATAAGGTGTCGATGTAGGGGAGTTGGTTGGGTCTGTTGTCGGGAAGCAAACGTTGTGCTTTCAGGATTTCCTGCTGGGGATAGAAGTGAATTGATACTGGATATCCATGGTCAAAGTGTGGCGATCAGAGCCGGGGACTGTAAAGTTGTTGAATTTTCACCCCTTCCCACTCTCATCACCTCCTCTTCCCTGATCCCTCGCCGTCTCTTTCTCTCCATCTCTTGTTTCCCACTCCCTCATCCTTTCTCTTCCACACTCTCTCTTTATCTCCCTCCTCTCTTCATCGGTTCCCTTCCCCAGTGCCACACTCTTTCCTCCACACATTCTACCCTACCCTATCCACTCACTCCCCCGCTTCTTTCCCGTATTGTCTCTTTCTCCCTTTCTACCCAACGCTTTTCCAGCCTCTCACCCTCACCCCAATTCCTCCTTTACTGCAGCTCGTTTTCCTGGCCACCCTCCCGTCCCCACATCCCCCACCCCGCACTGTGATAACGGTTGACACGCACAGTGAATTATAGATGTTGTATAATTCGTCATTGTTTGGACAGTGACATTGTTCTCTCAGAAGATGAAAGCTTGTAGTTTCCGGGAGAGGCCAGTTTGTTCCCTTTTTATGTGCTACAGAATAGGCGGGGGCGCGGAGTGTGGAGGAGGCAGGAGAGAGACTAAATATATATAGCCTCAATCTCTTTCTCTCTGTCCTCCTGTCTTCATCCGTTCTCATCCCCACTGCCCCACTCTTTCCTCCACACATTCCTCCCTAATCTTCCCCCTTTTCTGTCGCCCGCTTTCCCCGCCACCCTCCCGTCTCCACACCCCCACCCCGCACAGTGATGACCGTTGACTTGCACAGTAAATTATAGATGTTGTGTCATTCTTCATTGTTTGGAAAGCAGCAATGTTCTCTCAGAAGTTGAAGGCTTGTGGCTTCCGGGAGAGGCCAGTTTGTTCCCTTTTTGTGCGCTACAGAATAGGCGGGGTAGGGGAGTGTGGAGTCGACGGGATAGCCGTGTGCTCTCAGTAGCTACGCCGTCACGACAGAGACCGAGCGCCATGTACGAGCTGGTCTCTAACACAAACACACACAGACACATGAAAAGACGGACAGACACATACGAGGACGCATAGGAACACACAGAGATGCAGACATACAGAAATAATTTAAAAATGACTGCAGTTTGCATTTTGAACGTTTTAAGATGGAGACAGCTATTTTGTGAACTGTTGGAAATGATTCTTGCTCTGGGATAATCTAGTGTGCTTGTGGGGATGTCAGCGGGTTTGGGGGTTCACATGGAAATGGGTCTGCACATTGATTTGCGGATGTGCGAAGGTTTCAGGGTATGTTGGTGAATATGGATTTTGGAGTAACGGTGAATTTGGGGGTGTGCATTGCTTTGGGCATTTGAGGGTGCACGGGGATTTGGGAGTATTTAGGGCTGCGCACAGATTTGGGTGTCTCAGCGGATTTGGGGTTGCACACGGATTTGGGGAATACTTTGATTTAGGGGTGTAATGAATCTTAAGTCCTTTGCATTTATAGATACTTCAGGAACAAATGCACTTTGAAATTTGAACTTTGATCTTGCCATTAGGTTTGAGGTGGAGACAGCTGTTTTGTGAAGTTTTTGAAATGATTCTTGCTCTGTGATAATCTAATGTGCATGTGGGATGTCAGCGGGTTTGGGGTGCGCACAGATCTGGGTATGTGGGTGGATTTGCGAATGTCGGCAGGTTTGGGTGCGCATGGATTTGTCGATGCACACTGATTTGGGGGTGAACACTGATTTGGGGGAAAACACTGATTTGGGGTTTGCAGACGTGCACAGATTTGGGAGTGCACACAGATTTGCAGATATGGGAATCCCGGTGGATTCTGAGGTGTTTTGAATCTCGAGGTTGTTTCATTGGCATATTGTTTAATAATAAATGCAACCTGAACTTCGACCTCTATTCTTGCTTTTTTTTTAAGTTGGAGTCAGATATTTTGAGAACCGATTGAAATGAATGATTCTTGCTCTGGGATCATCTAATGTGCATGTGGGAGAGTCTGTTGATTTAGAGCTGTGACGAGTCTCAAGGCAGATTTACAGTGGCAGCATATTCAATTGATCAGTCTCCTTTGCTGGGTCAGACTAACTCCCACATATGGTCTAAATAATAAGACCAAACACGAGGAAATCTGCAGCTGCTGGAAATTCAAACAACAACACACACAAAATGCTGATGGAACACAGCAGGCCGGCCAGCATCTATAAGGAGATACTATCTTTCTATCTCTTACTATCTTTCCTTTCGGTTAGTCCTGACGAAGCGTCTCAGCCTGAAACGTCGACAGTGCTTCTCCCTGTTGATGCTGCCTGGCCTGCTGTGTTCCACCATCATTTTGTGTGTGTGTTGTGTTCTAAATATTAACTCATTAATGTAATCACAATCTGTCACCTTGGGGATTGCGCCGGTCAGACGTTATCAGGTGATGAGCGCGGTGAAATATCCGGTCACCTCGAGGCTTCAGTTCATTAATAAAGCCGCGTCCTGAGCACACGGCAGAGGCGGCCGCATCGAGCTTACTTCGCGACATTGTCACAAAATGGCGATGGTCTAGCTGGATGTTGTCCGGCTAATCCTCTGTCAATCATACAGTCTTCGCCTTCCACTTGAATGATTGGGTAACGTGAAGTACAAGGGTGGGGTTTGTATAAATGGCGGTGCACACTCCAACTTGAAGCTTCATCCCGGCCCCCAACTGTAGTGTAGTGTTGTGTAGAGATTTGGGACGTAAAACCCTCACTGCTTCCTTTTTCAAATGAAACTGAAATTAACACCCCCCCCCAAAGTCCTATAGATTGTACGTAACAAAATACAATTCCGTGAATTAAATTAGTTACTGCTATTACTTAAGAAAGCTTTTAAATGAAAACTACACAACCCAGAGTAATGTTTTCCAACACGAACGAAGGAATAATAAAGCACAGTGTGCCAAATTCTAAACCCTGTCAATGTAATTCTTGATCTTCTTGTTTCACCCCCAAATATCCCATAAACCCAACAGGTATGTATTCTGTACAGGGCTCTCCTTTGATGCCCTTTATCCCACCAGTCTCGATGTAATTATTAACCAACCAACCCCTAAACTTCTGATGTGCTAGTTGAAATTTTAACAGATTTTGTAACTGAACCGCTGTGTGCAGGGACCCATAAGAAGTCGAATTATAAACCACTAATCTGCGTATGAAAAAATGTTTGATGAGTTTCCAACAGTAAATCTGTCCTACTGCGAGAATTACCTGTTTTAAGACTCATCAAAACCGAACAGGCATCTGAACAAATGACAACTTTACATGAACAAATTTCCAAGACCCACTGTAAGCCTCAAATAATGGAAACAAATTCTACTATATATACTGATAAATGGTTGGTAAATTGTTTCTTTATCGTTACCTGTAATTCGGACACGAAAAACAGCCACACCGTCATCCCGGTTAAGTTATCCTTTGATTCTTCTGCAGCAATCTGTCATAAGAGGGGGCGTTGGGAGTGGACACAAATGCAAGACACAGACACTGAACTACCAGGAACAGGACGAGGCGTGAGGAGGAAGCGGGGAAGTGAGGAAGAAAGGACGCTGGACACAACACAGGCCCCGGACGAGACAAGGATTCCGGCCCTGGGCTAGGACCTGACAAGGATAGCGGAACCAGGTCTTGGAACTGGGAACTGGGAGCCTGGGCTTGGACTCCGAGCCAGAGACTGGACAAGGACCCAGAACCTGAGTCTTGACTCTGCCTCGGACTCCAGACCCAGGCGAGGATAAGACGTGGCTACAGGACGAGGAGAGGCAATAGGACTGGTCGTGAGACTTATGGACAGGACAAAGGAACCCCAGCACAAGACAAGGGCAAAGTACTCCTGGGCTGGGCGAGGCACATGACAAGACGAGAACACAAAACCGTGGCTAAGACAGGACAAGGACCTTGGATGTGACTAGGACAGGACGAGACCCAGAAGCCTTGACTAGGTCGAGGGAGAGACAGGAACGCAGAGCCTTGGTCGAGGGAGAGACAGGAACGCAGAGCCTTGGTCGAGGGAGAGACAGGAACGCAGAGCCTTGGTCGAGGGAGAGACAGGAACGCAGAGCCTGGATCGAAGGAGAGACAGGAACGCAGAGCCTTGGTCGAGGGAGAGACAGGAATGCAGAGCCTTTGTTGAGGGAGAGACAGGAATGCAGAGGCTTGGTCGAGGGAGAGACAGGAATGCAGAGCCTTGGTCGAGGGAGAGACAGGACCGCTGAGCCTTGGTCGAGGGAGAGACAGGAACGCAGAGCCTTGATCGCGGGAGAGACAGGAACGCAGAGCCTTGGTCGAGGGAGAGACAGGAATGCAGAGCCTTGGTCGAGGGAGAGACAGGAACGCAGAGCCTGGATCGAAGGAGAGACAGGAACGCAGAGCCTTGGTCAAGGGAGAGACAGGAACGCAGAGCCTTGGTTGAGGGAGAGACAGGAATGCAGAGGCTTGGTTGAGGGAGAGACGGGAACGCAGAGCCTTGGTCGAGGGAGAGACAGGAATGCAGAGCCTTGGTCGAGGGAGAGACAGGAACACAGAGCCTTGGTCGAGGGAGAGACACGAATGCAGAACCTGGATCGAGGGAGAACAGGAACGCAGAACACTGAGCCTGGGTCGAGAGAGGTCAGGAACGTAGAACACCGAGCCGACTGAGAGACAGGAACATGAAACACCGAGCCAGACCGCTCCTTGGGTACAGAACGTAGGGCTGGGATTCAGAACACAGAACGCAGAACACGACGAGACAGTTCACAACACTAGGTAGCGGCAAAACGGCTGGACCTACCTCGCGAAGGCGTAGACACAGTCACTTCTAAACAGGGCGAGACTCCAGAACGAGGCAAAGGCGCGACGAGCCGAGGCGACGCTCCAGGCTGAGGCGAGGCCTAGGCGAGGCAAGGCAGCTCTCCAGGCCGAGGCGAGGCAAGGCAAGTCGAGGCAAGGCTCCAGGCAGAGGCGAGCCGAGGTGAGTCTCCAGGCAGAGGCGGGTGAGGCGAAGCTCCAGGCTGAGGCCGGACGAGGCGAGACTCCTGTTGACAGGGTAAATGCAGGCAGGATTTTCCTCAGAGGTTGGGTGAGATGGGAACTGGAGGTCGCAGTTTAAGGGTGAAAGGTGGAATATTTATGAGGAATCTGAGTTGGAATTCCTTCACTCAGAGGGTGGTGAGGGTGGCGGATGAGCTGTCAGTGAAAGTTATTGATTTCATTGCAGAGAAGTTTAGATCAGTACATTGACGGGAGGGGTATTGGGGGCCATGGTCCAGCTGCCTTTATGTGACTCGGCAGAATATCAATTCGGTACGGACTAAATGGACGAAAGTGTTTGTTTGTTTGTTATAGTGCCCTCTGACTCCCAATAAGGTGTCGATGTAGGGGAGTTGGTTGGGTCTGTTGTCGTGAAGAAAGCGATGTGCTTTAGGGATTTCCTGCTGGGGACAGAAGTGAATTGATACTGGATATCCATGGTCAAAGTGTGGCGATCAGAGCCGGGGACTGTAAAGTTGTTGAATTTTCACCCCTTCCCACTCTCATCACCTCCTCTTCCCTGATCCCTCGCCGTCTCTTTCTCTCCATCTCTTGTTTCCCACTCCCTCATCCTTTCTCTTCCACACTCTCTCTTTATCTCCCTCCTCTCTTCATCGGTTCCCTTCCCCAGTGCCACACTCTTTCCTCCACACATTCTACCCTACCCTATCCACTCACTCCCCCGCTTCTTTCCCGTATTGTCTCTTTCTCCCTTTCTACCCAACGCTTTTCCAGCCTCTCACCCTCACCCCAATTCCTCCTTTACTGCAGCTCGTTTTCCCGGCCACCCTCCCGTCCCCACATCCCCCACCCCGCACTGTGATGCCGGTTGACACGCACAGTGAATTATAGATGTTGTATAATTCGTCATTGTCTGGACAGTGACATTGTTCTCTCAGAAGATGAAGGCTTGTAGTTTCCGGGAGAGGCCAGTTTGTTCCCTTTTTATGTGCTACAGAATAGGCGGGGGCGCGGAGTGTGGAGGAGGCAGGAGAGAGACTAAATATATATAGCCTCAATCTCTTTCTCTCTGTCCTCCTCTCTTCATCCGTTCTCATCCCCACTGCCCCACTCTTTCCTCTACACATTCCTCCCTAATCTTCCCCCTTTTCTGTCGCCCGCTTTCCCCGCCACCCTCCCGTCTCCACACCCCCACCCCGCACAGTGATGACCGTTGACTTGCACAGTAAATTATAGATGTTGTGTCATTCTTCATTGTTTGGAAAGCAGCAATGTTCTCTCAGAAGTTGAAGGCTTGTGGTTTCCGGGAGAGGCCAGTTTGTTCCCTTTCTGTGCGCTACTGAATAGGCGGGGTAGGGGAGTGTGGAGTCGACGGGATAGCCGTGTGTTCTCAGTAGCTACGCCGTCACGACAGAGACCGAGCGCCATGTACGAGCTGGTCTCTAACACAAACACACACAGACACATGTAAAGACGGACAGACACATACGAGGACGCATAGGAACACACAGAGATGCAGACAGACAGAAATAATTTAAAAATGAATGCAGTTTGCATTTTCAACGTTTTAAGATGGAGACAGCTATTTTGTGAACTGTTTGAAATGATTCTTGCTCTGGGATAATCTAGTGTGCTTGTGGGGATGTCAGCGGGTTTGGGGGTTCACATGGAAATGGGTCTGCACATTGATTTGCGGATGTGCGAAGGTTTCAGGGTATGTTGGTGAATATGGATTTTGGAGTGTCGGTGAATTTGGGGGTCACACTGCTTTGGGCATTTGAGGGTGCACGGGGATTTGGGAGTATTCAGGGCTGCGCACAGATTTGGGTGTCTCAGCGGATTTGGGGTTGCACACGGATTTGGGGAATCCTTCGATTTAGGGGTGTAATGAATCTTAAGGCCTTTTCATTGAAAGATACTTCAGGAACAAATGCACTTTGAAATTTGAACTTTGACCTTGCCATTAGGTTTGAGGTGGAGGCAGCTGTTTTGTGAAGTGTTTGAAATCATTCTTGCTCTGGGATAATCTAATGTGCATGTGGGGTGTCAGCGGGGTTGGGGTGCGCACAGATCTGGGTATGAGGGTGGATTTGGGAATGTCGGTAGGTTTGGGGTGCGCACAGATCTGGGTATGAGGGTGGATTTCGGGGTGCCGGCAGGTTTGGGGTGAGCATGGATTTGTCGATGCACACTGATTTGGGGGTTCACACTGATTTGAGGGTGCACACTGATTTGAGGGTGACCTCTGAGTTGGGGTTTGCGGACTTGCACAGATTTAGGAGTGCACACAGATTTGCAGATATGGGAATCCCGGTGGATTTTGAAGTGTTTTGAATCTCGAGGTTGTTTCTTTGGTATATTGTTTACTAATAAATGCAACCTGAACTTCGACCTCTGTTCTTGCTATTTTTTTAAGTTGGAGGTAGATATTTTGAGAACCATTTGAAATGAATGATTCTTGCTCTGGGATCATCTAATGTGCATGTGGGAAAGTCTGTTGATTTGGAGCTGTGACGAGTTTCAAGGCAGATTTACAGTGGCAGCATATTCAATTGATCAGTCACCTTTGTTGGGACAGACTAACTCCCACATATGGTCTAAATATTAACTCATTAATGTAATCACAATCTGTCACCGTGGGGATTGCGCCGGTCAGACGTTATCAGGTGATGAGCGCGGTGAAATATCCGGTCACCTCGGGGCTTCAGTTCATTAATAAAGCCGCGTCCTGAGCACACGGCAGAGGCGGCCGCAGTGTCTCCGGTCCGGGCTCCAGCTCCTCACATTCACCGCCTCATCTCCCAGGTGTTTCTAAGGTGAGGACATGTTCGGCACAGCAACCTCCTGTTTCGTGCCGGAGGTTTCTATGTTTATTCCCGGGCGGATTGTCCCACCGACCGGCAGCTCCGGTAGGTTACCAGCGTGTGTGTGTGGGATGGGGCAAAGCACCGGCCTGGAAACTCGGTACGTCATTGGTTCTGTCAGATGGCAGTCAAAGAATTACTCCTGAATGCCGCTCGACAATTGGTCTGCAAATATGCCCATCAGTTCACATTCCCGCCCACCGAACTCGCAGCCGGCGTTGACAGAAAGTGGCGGGGATCTAGTCGACACGTACAAACAAGCTGGAGGAACTCAGCAAGTCGGAAAGCAACATTTCAGTCCGAGACCCTTGGTCAGGACCACTTTGATGGCGACGGTTTAGCCGGATGCTGGTTGGCTAATCCATTGTCAATCACACCAGTCTCCGCCTTCTTCTTGTACAATTGGCTGACGTGAAGAACGAGGGCGGGGTTTGTATAAACAGCGGCGGACACTCCAATTTAAAGCCGCATTCCGGACTCGAACTGGACTGGAGTGTGGTGTAGAGAATTGGGACATAAAGCCCTCACTGATTCCTTTTTCAAATGAAACCTAAATTACCCCGCAAAAGTCCTATAGTTTGTACGTAACAAAACACAATAGCGTGAGTTAAATTAAAATTATTGCCATTTTTTAAATGAAAACTACATACCCAGAATGATGCTTCCCAACACGAACAAAGGAATACAGTAATTAGGCATAGTGTGTCAAATTCCAAGTCGTGTCAATGTAATTCCTTACCTTCTTTTGTCATCCGCAATCTTCCATAAACACAACAGGTAAGTATTCTGTAAAGGTGTCTCCGTTGGTGCCCTTCATCCCACCAGTCTTGACATAATTCTTAACCCACCAACCCCTTGGCTTCTGATATGTTAGTTGAAATATGAATAGCTTTTGCAACTGTGTGCAGGGACCCATAAAAGTGGAAATATAAACCAATATTCTGCGTATGAAATAATGCTTGTTGAGTTTCCGACAGTAAATCTGTCCTACTGCAAGAATAACCTGTTTTAAGACTAATCAAAACTGAAAAGGTATCTGAACAAATGACAACTTTACATGAACAAATTTCCACCTCCCACTGTAAGCCTAAAACGAGGGAAACAAATTCTACTATATATACTGATAAATGGTTGGTAAATTGTTTCTTTATCATTACTTGCAATTCATGAACAAAATAACAGCCACACCGTCTTCCCGGTTAAGTTATCTTTTGATTCTTCTGCAGCAATGTTTAACACATCATTATAATTTTCCACAATATACCACGAATCAAGATTCTCAAGCAGAACAGAATTCTGAGACCTCAGTAAATTGTGTATCCTAAAATAAACTAAAGGCATTGAGAAAAACAATGTGGGGTTACCAAGAACGCGACAGTAGGACATATTGCATAATCCAACAAACCCATATTCCCAGCGTGATTAGAACCCAGTCTCTGGACAACAAGCTGTGTGAACTGACAGCCAGAATCTCTCACCAGCGGGAAACAAAAGAATATAACGTTTCGTGCTTTGTGGAGACCTGGTTGACGGAGGAGACACCGGACCACACCATCGAACGCTTTGGGTTCTCCCTGTTCCCTGTGGACAGGTGGAAACCCCTCACTGGGACGAGTAAAGGAGGTGGGGTATGCTTCATTGTCAACAATGCTTGGTGCAACCCCCAGAATATGCATGTGCTCCAATCCTTTGTTGCCCAGATGTGGAGCAGCTGTTTAGACCCTACTGGCTGCCCAGGGAGTTCACGGTGTTATCATCACAGCAGTGTACATTCCGCCCCAGGCTGATACTGACCTGGCTCTCAAGGAACTGTACGAAACCCTCAACACGCTGAAGACTGCCCACCCAGAGGCTGCCTTCATTGTCGCCGTGACTTTAATCCGGCATCGCTGACTGAAGTCCCTCCGAAGTGTTGTCAGCACATCCAGGTGAGCGCTCGGGGAGCTGGCACACTCGACCTTTCCATAACGCTTACAAAGTGCTCCTCCGACCACACTTCAACAATCAGATCACTCTCTGATCTGGCTTCTGCCGATGTACAGGCAAAAGCTGAAACAAGAGGCGGCCATAGGTGATCCGCCCACTGTGGTCCGACCAATCGGTCTTCATGCTACAGGACTGCTTGGATGACATCAATTGGATTGTCTTCCATGATGAGGATGTGACCAAGTTCACGATGGGGTCACGTGCTTCATCTGAAAGTGCATCGAGAATGTTGTTCTACAGAAATCGGTAATGTCGTTTCGTTATCGTTACCTATAATCTGGGCACAAAAACACCCACACCGACAATCCCAGTTAAATTAAATTTTGATCCTTCTGTAAAATGGTTAACATAGCACAATAAATTTCCTTAATATACCAATGAACTAACAGATTCTCAGGCATAAGAAAAACCTGAGACTTTATTAAATCGTGTGTCGCAAAATCAATAAAGGCATTTAAAAAACAAGTTGGGGTTACCGGGAATGCCACAGTGGATCATATTGCATAATTCAACGAACCCACATTCCCAGCGTAATAAGAACCCAAGCACCCAAAACTATAACACTCTTCTTGTGATGTTCCCAACAGTCCTCCGACACACCTCTAACAGGATGATCATTTCTTTGCTCCTTCAAATTAATCCAGTACGTTAAAATTAAATTCAATCTCCGCAAAATCAATCAGTAAACCTGAAACAGGAGACGACCTTACTGCACCATAACAGAATCTTAAAGCCTGTGCTTGTATCACCGCCAGACATTTGAAAGTTGGAGATGAAGCTGATCCATGAGCCACAGAATCAAGACAAGATCTAATGAAACAAATGTAAGTGGTCAGCAGAGATTTCTATGTCGCTCCCGTAGAATATCCACAGAGACACCGAGAATATTTATTGCTCTTTTATATTTATCAATTATTTTACTGACACGGTGCTTCCATGTCAGCTCATTGTGCATCCACCTGCCTGGAAATCTCACCACTGACACGCCTTCAAGAGTTTGATCAGATGATTTCAAATCAAGCGCAGGTCTATTAATCCTGTTTATAAAACACGTGACTTGTGTTTTTTGCCGCTGAAAGCTTAAGTCCCATCGATTTGCCAACTGATTAATTGCTAATGGTATCCTATATACAGTTAACTTGAACTACCTCTAATCCATAAACCTCCATCATCTGCAAATAGTGATTTACCCACCCCTGTTCCTATCTCAGAGAAAATATTATTAATTATAATAAGAAATAATAAATACAGCCTTGTGGGATCCCAATCTTTATCTCAGAAAACCATGTATAACTTGCCCACCGGCACCTGCACAAGGCGTCTAAATTTAAAAAAAATCTCATAACATTTTATAGTCGAACATCCAAAAATTAATCAAAAGGCCTGTGTAAAAGCTAAGAAAATGGCATATAAGTAGCAAAAGTGAGTGGGATGTTGGATCATCGGGATGTTTTTAAAGTTCAACAAAAGGGAACTAAGAAGCCATAAGAATGGTAAAGATGAAACACGAGAACAAACTAGCCAATAATATAAAACAGGATACTATTTTTTCAGCTACATAAGGAGTGAAAGGGAGATGAGAGCTGATATTGGACAACCGGAAAATGATGCTGGTGAGGTAGTAATGGGGAACAACAATGGCAGATAAACTTAATGAATACTTTGCATCATTCTTCACTGTGGCAGACACAGAAGGAGTGAGTGCCTTCGCTATTACAAAGGAAAAAGCGTGTGACTAACTCAAAGGTCTGAAGGTGGACAAGTCACCTGGAACAGATGGACGACAACCCAGAGTCCTGAGAAAAGCTGTTGAAGAGATACAGATGCATTGGTCACGGTCTTTCAAGGATCACTTGATTCTGGCATGGTCCCGGAGGATCGGAAAGTAGAAAATTACACTTTTTACGAAGGGAGGAAGGCAAAAGAAAGGAACTCCTAGGCCAGACAGCCTGACCTCAGTGGTTGCGAATGTATTGTAATCATTTAACGAGGATGAGTTTCCGAGGTACTTGGAGACTGATGATAAAACAAGTTAATGTCAGCATGGTTTCTGTAAAAGGAAATCGTGCCGGACAAACCTGTTAGAGGCCAGTGAGGAAGTGAAAAGGAGGATGGACAAATGAGAGGCAGTTGATATCATTTACTTCGATTTTCAGAAGGCCTTTGATAATGTACCACACATGAAGTTGCCGAGAAAGATAAAATCCTATGTTGTTACGGGAAAGATACTGGCATGGACAGAGGAATGTCTGACAGGCCGGAGGCAGTAGGTGGGAATAAAAAGAGCCTTTTCAGGCTGGCTGCCAGTGACTAGTGTTCCTCAGGGGTCAGTATTGGGACAGCTAATCTTCACATTGTGTGTGAGTGATTTAGATAATGGAATTGACGGCTTTGTGGCAAAGTTTGCGGATGATACAAAGATAGGTGGAGGGGAAGGTCGTGCTGAGGAAGCAATGCGATTGCAGCAGGACTTAGACAAATTGGAAGAATAGGCAAAAAAGAGTGACAGATTGAATACGGTGTTGGGAAATGTATGATAATTAATTAATTAATTCTCATCTCGTGTTTATTTCACTCTCCGCACATTTATATTTACAGGGACATTACTCCTGACATTGGTCCTGGGACCTAGCCTGTTTACAGAACCGGAGTGGAACCGGAGCAGATTCTCAGACACTTGTTTTCATCTCAAGTCCAGAAGAAAGGATAAAGTTTTTACCGTGAATTTATTCCCAATGAAGGTGTGGAGATGGGACTTGGTCACCGCGTTGCAAAATGAAACTGTCCCGGACTCGTAACTGAGATGAACTCCCACCCTCCCGGGGATGGGACCGACAGAGAGACGGGGGTCAGGGAAGGTGGCAACACTGAACAAGTCATAATTCCGCCTGACCACGTCATAACCCTGTCCGATGACCCAGATCAGTGAGATCCTGGCGTCTGTGTCCACAGGACACTCGAAGCTGCTGCGTAGGTTGACAGTGTTGTTAAGAAGGCGTATGGCGTAATGGGCTTCATCAACTGTGGGATTGATTTCATGAGCTGTGAGGTGATGTTACAGAGAAACAACGCCTTAGTTAGACCCCGCTTGGAGTACTGTGCCCAATTCTGGTTATCTCACTACGGGAAGGATGTGGATACTATAGAGAGAGTGCAGAGGAGATTTATAAGGTTGGTGCTTGGATTGGAGAGCATGGATTATGATAATAGGTTGAGTGAACTTGTCCTTTACTCCTTGGAGCGCCGGAGGGTGAGAGGTGACCTGATACACGTGTATAAAATGATGAGAGGCACTGATTGTGTGGATTGCCAGAGGCTATTTCCCAGGGCTGAAATGGCTAACACGAGGGGGCACAGTTTTAAGGTGCTTGGAAGTAGGTACAAAGGGGGTGTCAGAGGTAAGTGTTTCACACAGAAAGTGGTGGGGCATGGAATGCATTGCGAAGATGGCAGACGTGGATAGAATAGGGTCTTTTAAGAGAGTTAGGTACATGGAGCTGAGAAAAACAGAGAGCTATACGGTAGGGAAGTTCTTGGCAGTTTCCAGAGTATGTTACATGGTCAGCACAACATTGTGGGCCGAAAGGCCTATAATGCGCTGCACACTCCATGTTCACTGCTAACGGCAAGATGCCGAACAGTGTTGCGGATTAGAGAGATCGTGAGATGCAAGTTCACAGCTCGTTGGATGTGGCTAAAAGGGTCGATTAGGTGGTGAAGGAGGCTTATAGAATACCGGCTTTTATTCGTGAAGCGCTGAGTTCAAAAGCCAGGAGGTTATGTTGTAATTTATAACACTCTGGTCAGACCATGTCCGGAGTATTTATCTGAGGCTTCTGTTGTGCATATCTGGACAGTTCGGACGCAACATCCATGGCCGACCCTCTCCGACGGAGGCCTCACACACTCACACTGAGAAATATACAAATAACCAATGTCCCAGCACCCGACCCTGCGGTACACCACTTGTTCCAAACTTCCCTCAGAACAGAGATGAGGAGGAATTTATTCGGAGTGGGCTGGTGAATGTGAGGCATTAATTGCCCTAATTCCTGCAGTCGCTGGTTGCCGGCCTCTGCCTCCACAACGACAGGCGTGGTTCTCCTCCGACGTCACGGTGAATCTGTTCCAACAGATGTTTGTGATGGCTGAGGAATAGTGTTGAAGCAGGGAGCGAGTGAGATTTTGGACTACAACTGCCAGATGGCCCCGCGGCCCCTCATGTTCGGTCGCTGATGCTGACTGAGCGCCGTGCTCGATGGGAAATGTAGTTCCTATGGAAAGTGGGTGACAAGGGGGCCTGTGGTGGAGGAGGGTAGAATCGGTGGTGCATCATGCTCAGTTTTGGGATCAGTGCACAGTCACAATCGAGTCTCCTTCTGACTCCCGTCCTCCCCGGCCGGTAACAAAACTCGTGAATCTTTACTGCGAATTCCAGGTTAATCACGTCGTTTCTGAGGCGGCCGGCCAGAGTTGCACAGTTCTCCAGCCGTGGTCTCACCGACATAGAACAATGACAGCAGGGGAACAGGCCCTTCTGCTCACTGTGTTGTTCTGAACCAATTGAACCGGTCATTTTATGTCTCACTAAACCAGTCCCCTCTGCCTACACAAGGTGCACATCCCTCCATTCTCCAACCATTCACGTGGTTTCTAATAGCCTCTACCACAGCTGCCTCCGACACCACCCCTGACATTCCTTCCAGACACCATCACTATGAGCCCAAAAAAAAAACAAAAGTTGCAACACACATCTACTTAAACATTACAGTTTAACATTACAGTCTATTATAAGGTGTTAGCTTTACAACAGCAGTGTCGTGAAAAGAGAGGAAAATTACACTAAATTACAAAATACACAAACATCGCAAAAAGGACCAGTGAAGTACTGTTCCCCGTTTCTGCTGAAGTGCGTGTCGTCTGGTAGTAGACATTTCCTACTTAGAGACACAATACCGGCTGTCCACTCTGTCTGTGCTTCTCAGGTACCCATAAACTTCTGTAGGGCTTCCCACAGCCTCACCCGTACAGAGCAAATCCCCCTGGATTGTCCAGTCTTACTTTGTCCAGGCAGCATCTTGTTAAGCGTCTTCTAATTACCATCCAAAGCTTCTGCATTATTCCAACATTAAAATGCAATTCTCCAGATGTGGTTAAAATGGAGATTTTTAGAGTTGCAAACATAACTGCCTGACACTGGAACCACTATCTGGGAGTTATGAACTCGGATTCCCTCTGTAGATCAGCCCATGAATACAGAAGCAAAGGGATAGCGTTGAGCCTTTATCAGACACTAGTCACGCTGTACTTGGAGTATCGTCAACATTCTTGTGCCCGGTATCTCAGAAAAAAAGTGTTGTCCTCGGAGAGAGTTCAGAGGAATTTCACCAAGATGATTCCGGGAATGAACGGGTTAACATACGGGAAGCATTTGGCGGCATTGCGCCTGTACTGACTGGAATTCAGAAGAATGCGGGGCGATCTCATTGAAACCTACCGAGTGTTGAATGTACTAGATAGGGTTGATGTGGAGGGGATGTTTCCTCTGGTGAGCGTATCCAGCACTAGAGGGCGCAGTCTCAAAATTGAGGCGCAACCTTTCAGTACTTTCCTTGTTTTTACTGAATCTATCTCAGGAGACAGCTTATCCACTGATGTCTACTGCAAACCCACGGACTCTCAAAGCTGCCAGGGTTATAACTATTCCCATCCTGTTATCTGTAAAATCGCGATGCATTTCTCTCAGTTCCCCCGTCCACAGCACATCTGATCTCAGGATGAGTCTTTTTATTCAAGAGCGAAGGAGATGTCCTCCTTTTCCAGGAAAGAGGCTTCCCTTCCTCCACCATCAACGCTGCCCTCAACCGCATCTCTTCCATATCGTGCACGTCTGCTCTGACGCCATCCTCCCGCCACCCTACCCGGGATAGGTTTCACCACCCCAACATCCTCCCGCCACCCTACCCGGGATAGGTTTCTCCACCCCAACAGCCTTCGCCACCAGCACATAAATCAGACCCTCTCACTGATCTCCCTCCTGGGGCTTATCCACGGAAGCAGAACAAATGCTACACCCGCCCCGACATCTCCACCCTCTTTACCATTCAGGACCACAAACAGTCCTTCCAGGTGAGGCGACGCTTCACTGGTGAGGCTGTAGGGATGGTGTACTGTGTCCGGTGCTCCTGCTGTTCCTCCTGTTTAACGCTGAGACCCGACGGAGGTTGGGCAACCGCTTCGCCGAGCACCTGTGCTCCGTCCACCAGAAGATCCTCTACTATCGCGATGAGGCCCCATTCAAGTTACAGGAACAAGACCTTATTTTTCGTCTGGGTTGTCTCCAAACTGATGTCATGAACATCGATTTCTGGAACTTCTGGTAATGCTCCCCCCCCCCCCGCACCTTCACCAGTCTTCATCCCATTTTCCCTCTCTTGCCTGCCCATCGCCTCCCACTTTTTCTTTCTTCCATGGCCGACTATCCCCACCAATCAGACCACCCTCCCTTCTCTAGCCCTCTATCACCTTCACCAATCA
The DNA here is from genome assembly GCF_048418815.1 of Hemitrygon akajei. Taxonomy (NCBI): domain Eukaryota; kingdom Metazoa; phylum Chordata; class Chondrichthyes; order Myliobatiformes; family Dasyatidae; genus Hemitrygon; species Hemitrygon akajei. The sequence goes on from NW_027332010.1 coordinate 1,064,676, forward strand.
ATTTCCCAGCTATTTATTTCATTATTCCCTACCCTCGGTTTCATCAATCACCTTGTCGTTCTCTCTCCCCTTCCTCACCTTTTAAAACCACTCCACATCGTTTTTTCCCGAAATGTCGACTGTACTTTTCTCCACTGACGCTGGCTGGCCTGCTAAGTTCCTCCAGCATTTTTTGTGTCGCCTGGATTCCATAATCGGCAGATTTTCTCTTGTTTGTGAGAGGAAAGGAGGAATTTTGTATCCCAAGAGTAGTGAAACTGTGGAATGCTCTTCCACACAGTGCGGCGGGGGCTGAGTCTGTGGGTGTATTTAAGGCAGAAGTTGACCAGAGCATCGAAGGATGTGGAGAGAATGCAGGTGTTTGAGGTTGAGTGTGATCTGGGATCAGCCATGATGGAAAGCGTAACAGGTGGTTTGGATAACTAATTCTGCTCCGATGTCTCATGGTTGTATGGACGCAGGCCCGCACAATCATGATGAATCTCCTCTGCAGCACAAAACATCCTGTGTATAGAATGCTGAGCAGAACTGAATGCAACTTCTCAAGAAACTTGGCCAGTCAGGCAGCATCTATTGAGAGGAATAGAGTCAATGTTTGAACGAGACCCCTCCTTTACAGCGTGGACACCGACCCTTCGACCCAACCTTTCCATGCGTCCAGGTGTACGTTTAATCTAGTTCCATCTGGCTGCTCTGGGGCGGGAATAACCTTGAATGTACATGTAGGTCGCATGAGCACATGGGCTGAAGGGTCTTTTCCCTGCTGTAAGAGTCGATGATATGACCATCCTGTACTTACCAACAGCACTGGGGACGTGTGCTCCAGAACTTGCCGCGGCGCTAGGAAAGAACATAGAACGTAGAATAGTACAGCACATTCGGCCCACAATACATTTTCCCCCCAGTCATCCCGCGGGCCGGTAGTTTGACACCTCTGGCTCAACCCAATATCAAGAACTGAACTCACTTCGTTCCCACACCATCGTAAGACTGTATCATTTACCACCTGAGCTTGAAGAAGTTTTGGGTTTATATTTACACACTTATATATGTATGAACTCTGCAAACCCTCTTCGATTTATCTGTTTTTATATTAGTATAATACGTAGATACTAATGAAATAGTGTTTTCTTTATAGCAAAACCAGCCTCCAGGTGTGTTCCGTTTCTGCTGGTTCATTTAACCCGTTACGGGATGGGTTACAGATTTCACAATGCGTCACGGATTTCGGAGTGTCGGTGAATTTGGAGGTACGCACTACTTTGGGCGTTTGAGGATGCACAGGGATTTGGGAACATTTGGGTCTGCGCACAAATTTGGGTGTATTGGCCTATTTGGTGAGTCCGTGGATTTGGGGGTGTAATGAATCTCAAGGCTGTTTCATTTATAGATACTTTAAAAACAAATGCACTTTAAAATTTGACCCTTGTTCTTGCTATTTGATTTAAGGTGGGGGCAGCTGATCTATGATCTGCTTGAAATGAGTCTTGTTCTCGGGTAATGTAATGTGAATGTGGTTTGGGTGAGCACAAGTTTGGGTATGTTGGTGAGGCTACAGCTGGAGTATTGCGAATGTTTCTGGTCGCCTCAATATTGAAAGGATGCAGAGTCTCTGGAGGGAGTGCAGGAGAGATTTACCAGGATGCTGTCTGGTTTAAAGGGCATTTGCTGTCATGAGAGGCTGGGGAGACTTGGGTTGTTTCTTCTGGTGTATCGGAGACTGAGTGGAGATCTGACAGAGGTTTTTAAGATTAGGAGACATAGAGTGGACCCAGTATCTTTTCCACAAAGTTCAAATGCCCAATCCCAGCAGGCATGCATTTCTAGTGAGGGGGGGGGGCAGATTCATGGCGGTAAGTTTTTACCTAGAATCAGGGATGCCTGGAATGCGCTTGCTGGGGTGTCGGTAGAGGCAAATGCAGTACAGGCTTTTAAAGAGGCGTTCGGATAGGCGCATGAATGTAATGAAGATGGGCGTGGTGTCGCTCGGACTGAGCAGTGTTTGGGTGTTATTTATTCACTTCTTATTTGATTCGACACAACATTGAGGGCCGAATCGCCTGTTCCTGTGTTGTAATGCTCGATGCTTCAGCTAGAAGTTTGATGGGGATTTGATGGAGATGTACAAAAATATGAGGGGTATCGATATGAGATGCATGTAGGCTTTTTCCACTGAAACCAATCCCACCCATTAAAGATGAGTGGGACATCAACCAGAGGTCATGGCTTCAGGGTGAACGGTGAAATGCTTCAGGGGAACACGAGGGGAAATGTCTTCACTCAAAAGGTGGTGATAATGTGAAATGAGCTGCCACCGCCAGTGGTACATGCGAGCTCGATTTCATTGTTTATGCGAAGTTTTGATTGGTACATCGATGGCGGGCGTATGGAGGGCTATGGTTCTGGTGCAGGTTGATGGGCTTAAATGGGTAGGCAGGGCTGGATGGGCCTAAGGACATGTGTGCCTGCTGTAGTGTTGAATTACTTTATGGGAAAAAATGACTGAGAGCTAGAAGGGGGCATGAGAAGTCATTGACGAGTAGGATCAAGGAAAACGTTAAGGTGTTCTGCACAGATGTGAACATTCACCAGTGAGACAGATCTTGCCGATTGTGAGGAGACCATTACGCGACTTGGAATATGTCAACGTTAAGAAAGAGGATGTGCGCGACCTTTTTCAAAAAATAAAAACGACAGGACAAGTAAGATTATAAGGTGCAGATATGTATAGAATGGACTGAGTATCTTTTCCCCAAGATTGAAATGTCCAATACCAGAGGGCGTGCATTCAAGGTGATGGGGGTAGAATCAAGGGGGATGTGACGGGTAAATATTTTACTCAGAGTCGTGGATGCCTGGAATGTGCTTCCCGGTGTGGTGGCAGAGGCAAATGCACTCGGGGAAGCTGAGAGACGTTCAGATAAGCTCATGGATGTAAGGGAGGTAGACGTGGTGCTGCTCGGACGGATCAGTGTTTGGGTGTTTTTGATTTACTTTTTAGTTGGTTCGGCACAACACTGAGGGCCGAATTGCCTGATCGTGCGCTGTACTCTTTTATGTTTATAATCAAAGGTTGCGGAAGGTTTGATGGAGATATACAACATTATGAGGGATACAGATTGGGTAACTTCACGAAGGATTTTTTCCACTGAAACCAACCCCAACCATTAAAAATATAATGGGTCCACTACAACCAGTGGTCGCGGGTTAGTGGTGAAAGGCAAAATGCTTAAGAGAGACTGAAGAGAGTGTTGGAACATGGCAATGTTAAGTAAGAAGATGTGCTGGAGATTATGAAAAATGTTAGGATAGGTAGGTCCCCAGGGCTATTTTCTGGAATATAATGTGTTTAATGCAGAACGGGATACGCTGGGAAGCCAGATTGCTGTGCATTTGACATGACATGATCTTCATGTCCTCACTGGCTGCAGGAGTAGGAGCAGATAATTGTAGGGAGGCAAACGTTTTCCCTTTGTTCAGGAAATTGAGTGGGGAGAATCTTGGGAAATATATACCAGCGAATCTTATTTCAGTGGTGGGAAAATTATTGCAGAAAGTTCTTAGAGTTCAACAGTTCAAAGCTCAAAGTACGTTTATTACACCGGACAACATTTTTTTTTAAAGTATTGCATCGTCGGGTTGTTTTGGTGGACTGATTGAAGCTGAAAACAAATATAACTTCGGTCTACTGTAGCATTTTATCAGAGTGAATCTCAGAATGACATTAGGTTCAGTTTTAGGTTGGGATATGATATTAGGAAAGAACAGTTAAATAAAGATGTTGCAATAACAGTATTTTTTGATATTGTAAAGGTAAATGATAGTTATGGAAGGAAGGACTTTTGATTGCATGGTGGAGTTTAGGAGTGAGGGGAGATTGCATAATTTGCCTGAGTTTTTTATTTGGACTGTCTGTGCAAGTACTGGTGGGGACGTTATGTTTGTGTTTCTGTGAGATGGCGAATGGGACCACAAAAGGCAGTATTTGTAGCCCTCGATTATTTAATATTATGGTTAAAGATAGTTACTCTGAGATAGGTACTGGGGTGAGTAAATCAATATATGTCGAGCTTTATGAATGTTAGGTAGAAATCTGCACATTTGTGCAGTGGTACATTGTTAGTGGTCGTGATAATTTAGCTGGTGGAGGGATGGTGTTGCCAGTTTTATAAGGAAATGGGGAATATACAGAGTTGTGATTGTAAATGAAAGATATGTCGCATTTGTCATATAAATAATTCATTAAACAGGTAGCGGTGATGTGGTTAACTTTCACAACTTGTGGAAACTATCAGCAGTAGTGCCTATTCTAAAGCCTGGGATCTCGCAGTCTGATTCTTCTAGTTGTAGGTCTATACCGTTATTACCTCATTTATGTAAACGTATGGAATGTATGATAGTGGAGCGTTTGAATTATATTTTGGATAAAAGGGAAGATATATCGTTTAATCAGAGTAGGTTTTGGAAGGGTAGAAGGACATTGTGTTTGGAGCATGATATTGGGAAAGCACAGTAAAATAAAGATATTACAATAGCAGCATTTTTTTATTTTGAAGAGGCATACGATATTTATGGAGGAAGGGTTTTGAATAAATTATGGAAATTAGGAGTGAGGGGAGATTTTTAATTGGACGGCTGTGATGGTATGGGTGGTCACATTATGCTTGTGTCTCTGTGAGATACGGTATGGGACCCCACAAGGCAGTATTTGTAGCCCTTCATTATTTAATAGTATGATTAATGATATTTTCTCTGAGATAGGAACTCAGATCGGTAAATCACTAAATGCAGATGATGTAGTTTCATAGATTAGAGGTAGTAATTTCAATTGTACTAAAAATTGGATGAAATTTACAATTAATACGTCAATCAGTGAACAAACAGATGAGGATTTTAAACTTTCAGTGGCTAAAACACTTTGTTTTTTACAAACAGGATTAATATCCTGCACTTGATTTGAAATTATATGATTAGTCTCTTGAGGAAGTGTCAGTGGTAAGAATTCCAGGCATGTGGATGGATATAAGTTGACATGGAATCACTGTATTAGTAAAATAATTCATAAATGTAAAGGAGCATTAATTAAAACTCCTCAGACATCTATGTGGGTATGCTTGTGGTACTACACGAAAATATTTGTTGATCATTTGTATTTGTTTAATTCGATCTGTTCTTCATTATGGCTGTGTGGCTTATGCATCAGCTTCATCTTAAACTTTAAAATGTTAGGATGTGATATACGCACAGGCTTTAAGATTCTGTTGTGCTGCAGTATGAAAGGATAATTAAATATAGATGTTGCAACAGCAGTATTTTTGATCTTGAAAAGGCAAATGATATTTATAGACAGAAGGACTTTTGATTAAATAATAGTAATGTGGATTGATGCGTAGACATCATAACCTTTTAATAAGTTTTACATTTGGACAGTCTGTGCTGATACCGGTGGGAGTTACATTGGGGTTTCTATGAGATAGAGATTTGGAAATCATGAGGCAATAAATGCAGCCTTGATTATTAATATTATGACTATTTAATATTATTTAATTTGTCAGATTCTCTGAATGTTATATGTATTCAGGAATCCTGGTTATTTGCACCTATTAAGTTCCTTTATCTGTGCGGGATTATATTGTCGTTAGGCGTGACAGGTTAATTGCTAGAGGGGTGGTGTTGCCAGTTTTTATAAGGCAAGATTTGTGAATGTGAATGAAACGTATGAGGCATTTGTAGTAAAAATATTTCTTTCAGCATGTAGCGGTGTTGAAGTAGTTAATTTTCACACTTTCTTGAAAATGACATTAATAAGTGCCTATTCTAAACTCTTAGAGTTTCCCATCTGATCCTTTTAGTTATCGGCCTATATCGGTAATGTCACATTTATGCAAACTTGTGGAAAGTTTGATAATGGAGCGTTTGAATTATATTTTGGGTAAAAAAGGAGGTATATCGTTTTATCAGAGTGGGTTTTGGAATGTGGAAGGACATTGAATTCACTTTTATGCTTGGAGGATGATATTAGGAAAGCACAGTCAAATAAAAATGTTTCATAGCAGTATTTTTTGATATTGAAAAGGCATATGATATTTATGGAAGGATGGACTTCTGATTAAATAATAGAAATGAAGATCGTGGGGAGATTGCATAATATTCTCTGAGTTTTATTTTTGGATGGCCTGTGCTGGTAGGGTGGGAGTTACATTCGGGTTTCTATGAGATAGAGATTAAGCAACCACAAGGCAGGATTTGTAACACTTAATTATTTAATACCATGATTAATGATATTTTCTTTGAGATAGGCACTGTGGTGTGTAAATCACTATATGCAGATGAGGGAGCTTTATGGATTAGAGATGGAAATTGCAATTATACTGTATATAGGATGCAATTAGCTATTAATAATTTTGAACAATAGAGAAATATATGAGGATTTAAGCTCTCAGTCGCTAATGAACAAGTTATGTGGGATTAATACATCTTCAGTTGGTTTGAAATTATATGCTCAAACTCTCGAAGATTTTCAGACGTGGATGAATGATAAGCTAGTATGGTAGCATCATATCAGAAGAGAATTGATAAGTATAAGGGTACATTAAATATTTTCAGATGGGTATTCTGTGGGTATCCTGGTTGAAGTGGGCCAACTAAAATTGCGGAGATTCCAGTTGATGTTCACACACTGGATTAATTTGAAGGACAAAGAAATGATCATCCTATTAAAGTTCCTGTTAGAGGACTGTTGGCCACATCACACAAAATGTGTTTTTAGGTGTATTTGGCTGGGATCGCATCAGGATAGAAAGATGGGGTAGTTGGATTATGCAATATGACACACTGCACGTTCTTTGAAACCCCACATTGTTCCGCCTATGACTTGTCGATTTCAGGTCACACAGTTTAATAAATCTATGGATTCTGTTATGCATGAGCGTCTGTTGGTTCGTCAGTATATTTCGGAAAAGTATTATGATATGTTAACCATTGTTCCAGAAGAATCACAGGATAACTTAACTTGTAATTTTGCTGTGGCTGTTTTGTGCCTTAATTACGACCAATAAACAACTTACCAACCATTCATCAGCATTTACAGTAGAAATTGTTGCCATCATTTTAGCATTACAGTGGGTGGAGGAAATTTGTCCATGTAAAGTTGTAATGTGTTCAGATGCCTTTTCGGTTTTGATGAGTCTTAAAACATGTTTTAAGTCTGGCAGTCGGTCAGACTTACTGTTGGAAACTAATCAAATGTTAAGCAGACGCAAGATATTGGCTTTTATGTCCACTTCTTATGGGTTCCTGCACAGAGACGCTTAGTTACAAAAGCTGTTAATATTTAAACTGTGGATACAGACCTTTCAACGAGCAAATCGGAAGCTAAAGGGCTTGGTGGGTTAATAATTATAGCAAGACTAGTGGGATAATGGGCATAAAAAGGAGGCACCTTTACAGAATACATAACTGTTAGGTTTATGGGGGAGGGGGTAAAACAAGAAGGGAAAGAATTACGTTTGTACATTGACAGGATTTGGTACAGGGTATTGGGCATACTATGCTTAATTATTCCTTATGTCTCGTTGGAAAACACCATTCCCGGTCGTGTAGGTTTGTCATTACGGAACAGTTCAGCACGTACTATTTCAGGGTGAAGCATATCAGGTGAATGAAATCAAATTCAGTCGTCATTACAATATTTATTGTGATAGTTTTCATTTAAAAGCTTTCTTAATTGATGGAAGTGATTTAACTTAGTAACAGCATTGTTTCAAAGGTACATTTGATATTAGAGAAATTACGACAATGTACAACGAGAAATACTTTTCCTTCACAACCATCCACGAAAAAAGAGTGTCCGCAGTTAGATGTAAGAACTCCAAACACACGGTCAGCTCCCCGCTGCCACACGGAAGCGGCAGCAAAGCAACAATCCCCGCTCCGCCACCAAATAAAAGCATCAGCACCCACCTCCGAGCACTCAAGCGGCAGCAAAGCGACAACCCCCGCTCCGCCACCAAATAAAAACATCGTCACCCACCTCCGAGCACTCAAGCGGCAGCAAAGCAACAATCCCCGCTCCGCCACCAAATAAAAACATCGGCACCCACCTCCGAGCACTCAAGCGGCAGCAAAGCGACAATCCCCGCTCCGCCACCAAATAAAATCATCGGCACCCACCTCCGAGCACTCAAGCGGCAGCAGAGCGACAATCCCCACTCCGCCACCAAATAAAAGCATCGGAACCCACCTCCGAGCACTCAAGCGGCAGCAAAGCGACAATCCCCGCTCCGCCACCAAATAAAAGCATCGGAACCCACCTCCGAGCACTCAAGCGGCAGCAAAGCGACAACCCCCGCTCCGCCACCAAATAAAAACATCGGCACCCACCTCCGAGCACTCAAGCGGCAGCAAAGCGACAATCCCCGCTCCGCCACCAAATAAAAACATCGGCACCCACCTCCGAGCACTCAAGCGGCAGCAAAGCGACAATCCCCGCTCCGCCACCAAATACAAGCATCGGAACCCACCTCCGAGCACTCAAGCGGCAGCAAAGCGACAATCCCCGCTCCGCCACCAAATAAAAACATCAGCACCCACCTCCGAGCACTCAAGCGGCAGCAAAGCGACAATCCCCGCTCCGCCACCAAATACAAGCATCGGAACCCACCTCCGAGCACTCAAGCGGTAGCAAAGCGACAATCTCCGCTCCGCCACCAAATACAAGCATCGACACCCACCTCCGAGCACTCAAGCGGCAGCAAAGCGACAATCCCCGCTCCGCCACCAAATAAAAACATCGGCACCTACCTCCGAGCACTCAAGCGGCAGCAAAGCGACAATCCCCGCTCCGCCACCAAATAAAAACATCGGCACCCACCTCCGAGCACTCAAGCGGCAGCAAAGCGACAATCCCCGCTCCGCCACCAAATAACAGCATCGGCACCCACCTCCGAGCACTCAAGCGGCAGCAAAGAGACAATTCCCGCTCCACCACCAAATAAAAACATCAGCACCCACCTCCGAGCACTCAAGCGGCAGCAAAGCGACAATCCCCGCTCCGCCACCAAATAACAGCATCGACACCCACCTCCGAGCACTCAAGCGGCAGCAAAGCATCGGTAAATGAACAGACCTGCAGTACCCCAAAGACGTCACGTTCACCCGGGATACGACATACAAAGGTTCTCTCTCTAACTGATAAAGGAAAAAGAGGTGTCTCCGTTTCATTGGGTTTAATTAGTATAATCTACGGAGATTATCGAGGGAAATTACCTTTCATTAGGAAAATAATAATCAGTGAGTGTTTTGCTCCACAATTCTTTTCAGCATACTGCAGTTCAGTTGTTGGCAGGAATGCGTTTTCAAGATGGAGTGTCAACCATATTTTTATAAAGCCCGCCCTATTTCTTAAACTTAGCCAATCATTCAAGGGGAAGGCGGACTCTGGTGCGATTGACATTCGAATAGCCAACAGCATCAGAATAGACCCACCCCCTCCAATTTGCATGAACGTCGGACTGTGCGGTTCCGGGAATGGGAACAGATGGACACATCCACGGATCAACGTGTGGGAGGTATTTCAAAATAGTTCTTCGACTGACATCCACTCGATACAGTGACGAACTGAGTCCCCAGGCTGGTGCATTGCCCCTTCCAACACGCACACTATACGAATATTCCGTACCTACCAGTCGATGGGACAGTCCTCCGAGAATAACACCTGGGAGATCAGGCAGTGAATGTGAGGATCTGGACCCCGGACTGGAGACACTGCAGCCGCCTCTGCCGTGTGCTCAGGCCACTGCTTTGTTAATGAACTGAAACACCGAGGTGACGGGATATTTCACCGCGCTGATCACCTGCTCCATGAACTTCGACTGAGTCACCGCGTAAATAAATGTGTTCGTGCAACAGCTGAAATTCCTCAGCAAAAACCCGACGTAGTGAAAGACCCATTCAGACTCATTGAAACTGATTCCTTTCCCTGAGACCTGATAATATATGATATTTACAACCTGTGTCATCCACAGGAGGATGAAGCTGCCGGAGAGGGTGAAGAGTAAAACCACAGACCTCCTCCTGCTCTCCATCTCCGGGTCACTGCGGTTCTCCCCCTTGCTCTGACCCTTCAGCCCCTTACGGACCCGACTGGCCACTAAAATGTGCCTGACTGTCAGAGCGTTGAGCAGCAGGATCCCAGCGAAAGGGAGAAACGGGGTTAAAACCACATCGAGCCAGACATATCCCACCCACAGGGGATCAGTGAAATAATTGTCTTTGATATCACAGAACCACGGTACATTGTTGATGATCACCCAGGGTTTCCAAGTAAAGTATCGGGGTACGTTTCTCAGACACGACAGTTGTTAGAACCACAGCCGCAGTTTTCCCGGTGCAATATTTTGTTTTCAGTTTCTGGCAGCAAATGGCGACAAACCGATCAAAGGTGAAAGTGACGGTGAACCAGACAGAGCAGTGTGTGGCCGAGTACGTCAGTACTACGATAAAACTGCACAGAGGGGTGATGTCCAGAAAACTCAACGGGAAGTAATAGAATCTGAATTGATATAAAATGTCCTCGGTGACAATGGTCAGTAGATCCGCCGCTGCCATGGCCACCAGGTAGCGAGTGGTGCAGGTAGAGAGGCCGCACTTTCCCCGGGACAGGATCACAATCGCCACTACATTCACTGGAGGGAGGGAGGGAGGGGGGGGGGGATAGAGAGAGAGAGAGAGAGAGAGAGAGAGAGAGAGAGAGAGAGAGAGAGAGAGAGAGAGAGAGAGAGAGACAGACAGACAGACAGACAGACAGACAGAGACAGAGAGACAGAGACAGAGAGAGAGAGTGAGAGAGAGACAGACAGACAGACAGACAGAGAGAGAGACAGAGACAGAGAGACAGAGACAGAGAGAGAGAGAGAGAGAGAGACAGAGAGAGAGAGACAGAGAGAGAGAGAGAGAGAGAGAGAGAGAGAGAGAGAGAGAGAGAGAGAGAGAGAGAGAGAGAGAGAGAGAGAGAGAGAGAGAGAGAGAGAGAGAGAGAGAGAGAGAGAGAACGTTACCGAATGCATTCAACAGGAATTAACACGGGATACAATTTCAGTGAAAGATCAGGAGTGGTAGAGTCTGTTAATTTAACATCAGACACGGGGCAAGCTGTCTCTGAACTCCCTTCTTCACTATGAGATAAAATGATGTGTGGGCAATCGTCAGCGATAAAAACGAGCTGCACGAACAATAATGATGCCGATTCCAGTCGCTGATGGAGCCGGTTTCACTGAATTAACCGTGACTGGCCTCTGGAAACTCAGCATTTGATGGGACCGAAAAGGGATACAGAGAGAGCAACGCACAGAAAATACTGAAGGAACTCAGCAGGACAGGCAGCATGCATGGAGGTTGGTGGAGTTGTGGATTGTGTGGAAGATTGTCGTAGGTAACAACAGGACATTGACAGAATGCAGAAGTTGAAGTTCAAATTTAAGTTTAGTTATTATTTAATCATACACGAATATCGTCATACAAAACAGCGTTCCTCTGGGTCCGGGGCTGCAAAACACATTACCAACAAGACACAGCACACTACAAGGAATACATAGTACATGTTGTCACAGGAAAACAACTGGCATGGGTGTCGATTGTCTTGCTCCAGCTTGTCCTTTCACTGAGCGAACAGTGGAGGGCAGCACAGAATGAACATCAGAAAGCGTCCATTTGTCGATATGGGCAACAATGCCGTCTCCTGCCTTTATCAGTGATCTGCAGTATATCCCGCCAGGTCCTGGGGTGTTATTCATTTTACTGCTCTTCAGGAGACCAAACACTAACTCATTAGTAGTTCTGTACGGATAGAAATTTTAAAACTAACAATGTGGATAAGCACAGGACAGGAAAGGTTTAGTAATAGACTCCTACAGCAGGGAAAAGTGTCTTCAGCTCTTGTGGCCATGGGGCTGAGATATACATTCAACTGAAGTCAGGTCCTACAGGAGATGGCACTATTTTGATGGGAACCATCGGCCTGGAAGGGCCAGTGTCAATGCTAAAAGTGAAAGATCGACGATATTCCACGATAGATTGTGTCTGACCTGGTATGTTTCTTGAGATGTTGCATTCAGTTCTGTGTAGCTTTCTATACAAAGGATATTTTGTCTGGAAGAGTAAGAGGAGATTCACCAGGATTGTGGGAGATCCCAGTCCATAACACCATGAAAGCGGTTGCATGGGGTGATGGGGTGGTAAAGGCGGTGTCGGGCCAGCTTTTCCTCAGTAGCCGAGGCACTGAGTTCCAGTCTCAGGTCGTTATGTTACAGTTTTGTAAAACGCTTGTTTCATCGCTTCTGAACTGTTGCAATTTTTTTATCTGAAAAATGTCAAGGTTTTGACAGTGAGTTGTTTGCCAGATTGACGCTTGATAAGAAGAGATTGCACAGCAGGGATTTTTTTTCTGGAGTAGCAGAGGCTGATAGAGGTCTGAGAGAAGTTTATCGGAATACGAGAGGCACAGACAGGCACAGACACAGTGGCTGTTTTTATGGAGAGACTGTCTAATACCAGAGAGCATGCATTGAATGTGAAAGGGGGAACACTGGCTCATTAGTCCATTTTGCACTATATATATTGAAGTAGTGGTGGGTGTCTGTAATGAACGTCAGGGTTCGTGGTGGAGGCAGATGTGATAGTGGGTGTTTGTGATGTGATGTGATGACTGGAGGGGTCGAGTCATCAGGAGGCTTGATAGTGACTGTGCACTGATCCCAGTACTGAGGGTGGTGCAACACTGATTCTCCCCTCCGCCTCCTCTCCGGTAGAAATGGTGGAGGCAGGCTCTGCATTGTCATTTAAAGTAAAATTGGATAGGTATACGGACAGGAAAGGTTACGGACTGAGTGCAGGTCTGTGGGATTAGTTGAGAGTAAGCGTTCAGCCCGGACAAGTAGTGCCGAGATTACCTGTTTCCACGCTGTAATTGTTATATGGTTATACGATACGCTTTATGCGGGACACATGGAAGGTGAGATGAATGCGGCGGAGAGTGGAGGGGAGCTTGAGACATATGGTAGCAGGGCTGATGACTTTAGCAATGGGAAATGGGCCGATGAAGCGGCGGTGGGGACGAGTTTGTAGCAATACACTTTGCGGGGTAGGTCTCGGGTTAAAAGCCACACACGCTGTCCCTGGCTGTAACGTTGGGCCTTGGAGTGATATCGATCAGCTTGACGCTTGATCCTACCATTGTCGAAGGTTACAAGTGGATATAGACAGGCTGCAGAGTTGGGCAGAAAATTGGCAGATGGAGTTCAGTCCTAACGAGGTTAGGTGATTCATTTTGGAAGGACAAACTAGGAGACTGAGTACAGGACTACTGGTCAGTTACTTAAGAGTGTAGATGAACCTTGAGGTTCAAATCCATACATCCCTCAAGGTCTCTGCACAGGTTGAAGGGTAATTAAGAAGGCCTTTGAGATGCTAGGCTTTATTAACAAGGGGATTGAGTTCAAGAATAGAGAGGTCATGTTGCAACTCTACAAATCTCTGCTGAGACCGCACTTAGAGTATCGTGTTCAATGCTGGTCACCTCATTATAGTAAGGATGTGGAAGCCATGGAGAGGGTGCCGAGGAGATTGCCGAGGAGGATGTTGCCTGGTTTGGAGAGCAAGTCATATGAAGCAAGGTTAGCAGAGCTGGGACTTTTCTCTTTGGAGCGTAGAAGGATGAGAGGGGACTTGATAGAGGTCTACAACATTATGAGAGGCATTGGTAGGGTGGATAGTCAGTACCTGTTTCCCAGGGCACCAACAGCAAACACCAGAGGACACATGTACAAAATTAAGGGAGGGAAGTTTAGGGGAGACATCAGGAGTAAGCTTTTTACACAGAGAGTTGTGAGTGCCTGGAATGACTTGCCAGGGATGGTGATGGAGGCTAAAACATTAGGGGTATTTAAGACCCTCTTGGACAGGCACATGGATGAAAGAAAAATGCAGGGTTGTGGGGTAGTGTGCGTTTAGTATTTTTTTAAGGATTATATGGGTCTGCAAAACATGGAGGGCTGAAGGGCCTGTACTGTGCTGTAGTGTTCTATGGGTCTATTGTTCTAGGGTTGGTGGTGGAGGCAAATGCAATAGTGGGTATTAAATACCACATAAATGTGCGGAGAATGGAGGGATATGGACCTTGAGTCGTCAGAAGGGACCGGTTTAGTAAGGCATGAAATGACCAGTTCCATTGGTTCAGAACTACACAGTGAGGATCAGGGCTTGTTCCCCGCTGTACTGTTCGATGTTGGTGAGATGACGCTGGTGGACTGTGTGCATCTCTTGTCGGCCATCTCAGGAAGGACGCGACGAACGCAGTAAGATGTCATGGCTTTTGTTTCCGGGACTGGAGGGGTTGAGTCATAAGGAGGCTTGATAGTGACTGTGCACTGGTCCCAGTACTGAGGGTGATGCAAAACTGATTCTCCCCTCCGTCTCCTCTCCCTCATGCAGCAGGGATCATTCCCTTGTTCCCTCTTTCTACCTCACTGACTTCCCTCCTGCGGGACAGAGCCTGCACCTCCTCCCCCACAAACATTCAGGGCCCCCAACAGTCCATCCAGCAGATGCGACACTTCACCCGTGAGTCTCCGGAGTGCTCCCGATGTGTTTCCATTTGCCAACACAGATTGGGGTCTGTTTTGTCGAGAACCTTTACTCTGCCCGCTGCATAAGACGAGATTTCCCATTGGCCCAGCTATCCATTTCCATTCGGTTTCCCATTCTGACATGTCTGTCCGTGGCCATGATGAGGCAAAACCCAGTGTGGAAAAGCAACCCCTCGTGTTCCGTAAAGGGTCAGCTTTAACCTGATGGCATACAGATTAGTCACACACCAGAGAAAATATGCAAGAGCTGGATATCCGAGCAACACACTCAAATTGCTGGAGAAATTCAACAGGCCAGGCAGCATCGATGGCAATAGTATAGTCAACGTTTTGGGACAAGGCCCTTCGGAAGGACAGGAGAAAAAAAAAAACAAAGCTGAGGAGTAGACTTAAAAGGGGAGGGAGGGGAGAGAGAAACAGGAGGTGACAGGTGAAACCGGGAGGGGGAGGGTGTGAAATAAATACCAGGGAGATTGATTGGTGATAGAGACAGAGGGCGGAGCACTGGGAATCTAATAGGTGTGGATAGAACACCATGGAGACAGGAAAAGTGGCAGGAGTAACAGAGGGAGGCGATGGGCTGGTCAGGAGATGGGTGAGAGAGGGGTGGGTACTGGTGAAGGAGAGGGCGGCTGGGCATTATCTGATGTTTATGCCATCAGGTAGGAGACCACACAGATGGGTATGAGGTGTTGTTCCTCAGAACTGCGTGGCCTCAACACGACAGTAGAGGAGTCTGACATATCGGACTGGGAATGGGAAGTGGAATTAAAACGTGTGACCACTGGAGATTCCGCTTTTGCTGGCGGACGCAGCGCAGGTGTGAAGTGTTGATATTTGTAACCAGACAGAAAACAGACTATAAGACCGTAAGACCATAAGATATGGGAGCAGAAGTAGGACATTCGGCCTATCGAGTCTGCTCCACCATTCATTCAAGGGTGGATCCAAATCTTCCAGTGATGCCCCCACCCCTGCCTTCACTCCATACCTTTTGATGCCCAAGCTAATCAAGAACCTATCTATCTCTGCTTTAAATGCACCCAGTGACTTAGCCTCCACAGCCGCTTGTGGCAATAAATTCCACAGATTAGCCACCATCTTACTAAAGAAATCTTCTTTTCTTCCGCATCGGCTTTACATGGACGTCCTTAAATCCTGAAGTCGTGCCCTCTTGTTCTAGTCTCGCCTACCACGGGAAATAACTTTGCGATATCTAATCTGTTCAGACCTTTTAACAATTGTTCCTCATTCTCCCGAACCGCAAGGAATACAGCCCAAGAGGTGCCAGACTTTCCTCATATGGTAACCTTCATTCCTTGAATTATCCTCGTGAATCTTCTCTGAACCCTCTCTAATGTCAATATATCCTTTCTACAATAACTGCACACAATACTCCAAGCGTCGTCTCAGGAGTGCTCATACAGGCTCAACATCACATCCCGGTTCTCGCATTTTATAACTCTAGAAATGAATGCCAACATTGCATTCGCTTTCTCCACAGCCGACATAACCTGGAGGTTAACCTTTAGGGTATGCTGCACAAGAACTCCCATGTCCCTTCGCCGCTCTGCATTTTGATGTTTCTCTCAATCTAAATAATAGTCTGCCCGTTTATTTCTTCCACCAAAGTGCATGACCATACGCTTTCCAAAATTGTATTTCATTTGCCAGATCTTTGCTCAATCCCCTTAAACTATCTAAGTCTCTCTGCAGGGTTTCAGTGTGCTCAACATTACCCGCCCCTCCACCTATCTTTGTATCATCGCCATAGTTAGTTACAAATCCATTAATCCCATAGTCCAAATGATTGACATTCATCGTAAAAAGCAGCGGTCCCAACGCCAACCCCTGTGGAACCCCACTGGTAAACGGCAGCCAGCCCGAATAGGATCCCTTTATTCCCACTCTCTGTTTTCTGACGATCAATCAATGCTCCACCCATGCTAAAACACCCCTATCTGGCTAACCAGCCTTCGGAAAATCCAAGTACACCACGTCTACTACATCTCCTTTGTCTACCCTGCTTGTAATTTCCTCAAAAAAATGCAGTAGTTTAGTCAGGCGGGATTTTTCTTTCAGGAAGCCAGGCGGGCTTTGGCCTATCTTGTCATGTGCCTCCCGGTACTCCGTAATCTCATCCATAGCAATCGATTCCAGCAATTTCTCAATCACTGAAGTCAGGCTTTCAAGTCAATAGTTTCTTTTCTGCTGTCTCCCAGCCTTCTTAAATAGCAGAGTACCTTTTGCATTTTTTTCAGTCATCCGGTACGATGCCAGAATCTGTCGATTCTTGAAGGATTATTGTTCATGCCTGCACAGTCTCTTTAGCTACTTCCTTCAGAACCCAGTCCAGCATTCCATCAGATCCAGGAGATTTATCCACCCTCAGGCCATTAAATTTCTTGAAACTCTTGAATGCCCGGTACACTTCAGATGTCTGCCATTGTGAAGACAGATGCAAAATACGCATTCAGTTTCTCCGCCATCTCTGCGACTCTCATTACAATATCTCCAGCATCATTTTTTTATTGGTCCTATATCTACACTCAGCATACTTTTACCCTTTATTTCCTTAAAAATCCTTTGAAATTAGTATCAAGTTTCCATTCATAATTCATCTTTTCCTTCCTAATGTACCTCTTAGTTTCCTTCTGCAAGTTTTTAACAGCTTCCTAATCCTCTATCTTCCCACTAGCTTTGCCTTCCTTGTATGCCTTTTCTTTTGCTTTAACTTTGGCTCGGACTTCACTTCTTACATACGGAATTTCTTCTTATTTGGAAAACTATATATTTCTCTTGCACTTCCACCATTTTTGGCAGAAACTTCAGCCACGCTGTTCTAATGGCCTTCCTACTCGTGTCCCTTTCCAGTCAACCTTACCTGGGTCCCCTCTCATGCCGTTGTAATTTCCGACACAGTGGAATTTAGTTTCAACTCCTTAAATTTCAAAGTGTGCTCGATCATATTGAGATCACTGTTCCTTTAGGAATCCTTAACCTTAAGCTCTCTTATCAGCTCCGGATCATTGCACAACACCCAATCCAGCACAGCCGACCCCTCGTGGGCTCAACAGCACGCTGCTCTTAAAACCATCCCTTAGACACCCGACAGATTTTCTTCCTTGATTTCCAGCACTGGCTTTGTTTTCCCAATGCACTTTCATGTTAAAATCCCCAACGATGATCATGACGTTGCCCTTCTGTCTCACCTTTACTACCTCCTGCTGTAATTTGTAATCCACATTCCGGCTGATGTTTGGAGGCCTGTATACAACCGCCATTAGGTTCCTTTTTTCCTCCCCATTTCTTAACTCAACCCATAGAGGAGCAAATTTTTCCCATCCAATGTCATCCCTTTTTAATGATTTAATGTTATTTCTTATACACAGGGCCCCAACACCCGCTCTGCCTACTGACCTCTGCTTTGTATACACAGTATGTGCTTGGACATTCAACACCCAATGGCAGCCATCTTTTAGCCTAGTTCCAGAGATGGGCACAACGTCATATTTGCCAATCTGTAGCTGAATTTCAAGATTGTCCACTTTACCTTTTTATGCTGCGTGTATTCAAATACAACATTTTCAGTACAGTATATGTTGCTTTCTGTTTTCATTCAGATTTCAGTCGTCTTCCTTGATCTGCCTCTGTGGCCCTGTAATTCATCCCACTGGCTATGATTATGCCTCATCACTTGCTTGTCCTTTCTATCATCTCTGTTGCACGCTATCTTTGATTTACTTCTGTTTTCCCCTCCCTCAGCCCAATCACTCCGGTTCCCTTCCCTCTGCCAAATTAGTTTAAACCCTCCTTAACAGCTCTATTAAACTTGCCTGCTAGGACAGTGGACCCCATTGCGTTCAGGTGGAACTCGCCCTTTTCGTACAGGTCGTACCTCCCCCAGAATGCCCCAATGATCCAGGAATCGGAAGCACTGCCCCCTACACCAGTCTCCCAGCCACGCATTAATATGCCTGATAATGCGATTCTTGCGCTCGTTAGCACGTGGCACAGGCAGCTATCACGAGATTACTACCCAGACTGTGACGTCAGTGAGTATATGTCGGCATCACAGTTCTCGAACTCAGGTTACTTTAACGCCAGGGAAAATGAAGTCTGTGATATGATGTTTATAAAGGATGGGTAGAATTTTACTGCTCCGACATTTCGTCCTACAGAGGAAATCAAAATCTTTGTGAAAACTGCAGAATGGTATCTAGGTGTTATATAGGAAGCTGTAAATGAATCTCTGATGGATGGTGCCTTTGTATCCCATTCTACGTATGAAGGTACATACTGGGATTGAAAATATTACCGAAGAAGCCTGACTTCTCATGGTCAAGTCTTTAATAATTTATTTCTCATTTGTCAGATTCTCCCGATCTGATATGCATTCCGGAATCCTGGTCATTTGCACATTTTAAATTTTTTTGTTCTGTGCCAGATTTTATTGTCATTAGGCATGGCAGGCTAGTTGGTGGAGGCGTGTTGTTCCCAGTTTGAAAGGAAAGAAACAGAGTCGTGAATGTGAATGAAACGTAGGTGACATGTGGAGTAGAAATATTTCATTCAGCAGGTAGAAAATGCCAGCCCTTGTGCCTATTCTGAAACCAGGGAGCTCCCCGCCTGATACTTCTAATTATAGGCCTGTATCCTTAATATCTTATGTGTGTAAACTTATGGAACGTTTGTTAATTGAGCATTTGAATTATGTTTGGGAAGAGAGATGTGATGGATCATTTTATAAGCGTGGATTTCAGAACTGTAGAATGGCATGGGATTCAGTTTTCTATTTGGAAGATGATATAAGGAAAGTACTGTTGATCACGATGATGGAATAGCTGTATTTGTCGATATTGAAAAAAGCAATATTGTGGACGGAAAGACTTTTGATTAAATTATGGAAATTAGTAGGGGTGGATTGTATCATTTGTTTCTGACGGTCTATACAGGTAAGGGTGGGAGTTATATTCGGGTTTCTATCAAAGAGAGAATGGGACTCCACAAGGCAATATTTGTATCAGCTTATTGTTCAATATTCTGACTATTGATTTTTCTCTGAGGTAGGTAGTGACGCGGGTAAATTACTTTGTACAGATGAAGGAGCTTTCCGGATTAAAGTTAGTTAATTACATTTTAGTGGATATAGGCTGCGATTATCAAGGAATAAGTTTGAACTGTAGGTTAATGGATGAATATTTAAGCTTTCAGTAGCGAAACACAAGCTATATGTTTTACAAACAGGATTAATAAACCTATACATTCTTGAAATTATATGATCGAACACTTGAAGACGAGTCAGCGGTAAGATTTCTAGGCGTGTGGATGGACGATAGGCTGGCTTTGAAGCACCATATCAGTAAAATAACTGAAAAATATAAAGGAACATTCTGAGGACTATCTGGTATTCTGGAGCTCTTGCCCATTTTAATTTGTTTAATCGGATCTGCTCTTGATTACGGCTGGAGCCTGGACTGCAGACACTGCGGCTACCTCTGGCTCGTGCTCAGGAACTGGATTTATTAATGAACTGAAGCACCAAGGAGACTGGATATACCACCACGCTGATCACCCGATCCCTGAATTTTGACTGAGTCATTGAGTAAATATTTTCGTGCAGCATCCGAAATTCCGACATCTGACACTAGTCACACCGTCTCGGACCTGCCTGCTTCAATATGGAGATACGGCGATGTGTGGTGAAACAGCGGCGATAATACGAGCTCCATGTACAACAATGATCGGTGCTGAACCCGATTCCAGTCGCAGATGTGTCTAGTTTCACTGCTTTAAACGTCACTGACCAGGTCTCTGGAAACTCAGCATCTGATCAGGCCGAGAAGGAAAACAGGGTGGAGTAACTCACACAAAATACTGTAGGAACTCAGCAGGTCAGACAGCGTCCATGAAATTAATCAAACTCTTGTTTCGGGCCGGGACAATTCTTTAGGACAAGCGTGCCCCAATTTACAACAGGTATCAGAGGAAAGGCAGGAACGATTTAGTAACCTCAGACCCAGTGGTTCCGTTATTTCAACTCGATAACACTCGTCAGCGATCCGTCGTCAATGGTTCAGGTGATCAGACCCAATTATTGACCAACAGGCAGTGAGATCCGACGGTGAGAGACTTCACAAGAAGACATGAAACACAAGACCAGGGGATCTCTCTGATCAATACCCCAGAAACAGTAAACCTCACAATGTAAATCCCTTCCAGCTGCCTGTCCTCAGCTCAGTGACAACTCTGGAACAGTCCCATTAAACCCCTCCCAGTCTCACCGTCCCATCAAAAAAGTTGGTGGAGGGCTGGTGTTGCCAGTTTTAAAAGGAAACGAGGAGTAGAAAGAGTTGTGATTGTGAATGAAAGGTATGTCGCATTTGTAGTAAAAATAATTCATTAAACAGGTAGTGGTGATGAAGTGGTTAATTTTCACAACTTGCGAAAACTGTCAGTAGTGTCAATTCTAAACCCTTGGATCTCCACGTCTGACTCTTCTAGTTTTAGGCCTATATCGTTAATATCTCATTCATGTAAACTTATGGAATGTATGGTAATGGAGCGTTTGAATTATATTTTGGATAATACTGGGAATTATTATCCCAGTATAATAATTGGGATAATTATTATTATCAGAGTGTTATCTGAGTGGGTTTTGGAAGGGTAAAAGGACATTGGATTCACTATTATGTGTGGAGGATGATATTAATAAAGTACAGTTAAATAAAGATGTAATAGCAGCATTTTTTGTTTTTGAAAAGGCATATGATATACATGGAAGGTTAAATTATGGAAATTAGGAGTGAGAGGGGATTGTAAAATTTTACTGAGTTATTTATTTGGACGATCTGTGATGGTACGCATTGGCACGTTATGGTTGTGTTTCTATGAGATAGGGAATGTGACTGCATAATATTTTTTTATATTATGATTGATGATATTTTTTCTGAGATAGGTACTCAGGGCGGTAAATCACAATATGCAGATGATGTTGCTTTATAGATTAGAGGTAGAAATTTCAATTTCACGATAAATAGGATACAATTTACATATAATAGGTCATATATTCGACAAATAGATCAGGATTTCAAACTTTCTTTTTTTGTAATTTTTTTTATTGAAGTTCATCATCAAGCAGACATTTCCATAAGATGTATTTCAGACATTGTACATATATATCATATAATCATATATATCACAAATCTCCACAAAGTATTTATCTGAGGTATACACTTATAGAAAAGAATGGAGAGAAAAAACAAGCAAAAGGAAACAAAAGTCGTTTTGTGTTTTACAAACGGGATTAACAGACCTGCATTTGATTTGAAATTATAAAATTAATCTCTTGAGGAAGTGTCAGTGGTAAGATTTCTCAGTATGTGGATGGATAATAAGCTGACGTGGAAGCACCTATCAGTAAAATAATAGATAAATGTAAAGGAGCTTTAAATCTCCTCAGACATCTATGTGGGCATTTTTGGGGTGCAACGTGAAAACCTTTGTTGATCATTTATATTTGTTTAATTCGATCTGTTCTTGATTCTGGTTGTGTGTCTTATGGATCAAGCACAGGCTTTAAGATTGTATTGTGGCGCAGTAAGAAAGCATAATTAAATATGGATGTTTTAATAGCAACATTTTTGATCTTGAAAAGCATATGATATTTATTGAAGGAAGGACTTTTCATTAAATTGTGGTAATGAGGATTGAGGAAGAGATTGCATAACTTTTTCCAAGTTTTATATTTAGACGGTCTGTGCTGGTATCGGTGGGAGTTACATTCGGGTTTCTCAGAGACAGTGATTGGGAACTCACAAGGAAGTATTTGTAGCCCCTAATTATTTAATAATTTGAGCACTTAATATTATTTAATTTGACGGATTCTCCCGATGTTAAATGTATTTAGGAAACATCGCTATTTTGCACATTTTAATTTTTTTCTGTGCAGTATTATACTGCCGTTAGTTGTTTCAGGGGTGGTGTTGCTAGTTTTATAAGGAAGGAGGCCGTGTATGGAGTTATGAATGTGGATGAAACGTATGATGCATTTGTAGTATAAAATTTCTTTCAACAGGCATGTGCGTTGAAGTAGTTAATTTCACAGCTTCTGGGAAATGTAATTAATAATGCCTATTCTAAACTCTCGGAGCTCTGATCCTAGTTGTAGGCGTATATCGTTCATGTTTCATTTATGTAAACTTCTGGTGCGCATGGTAACGGAGTGTTTGAGTTATATTGTCGATAACAGAGGTGATATAGCATTTTATCAGAGTGGATGTTGGAAGAGGAGGATGATATTGGATTCATGTTTGGAAGATGATATTAGGAAAGAGCGGGTAAATTAAGAAATTGCAATTGCAGTATTTTTTGATATTGAAAAGGCATATCATATTTACGGAAGGAAGGACTTCTGATTAGATTATGGAAATTAGGAGAGGAGGCAAATTGTATCATTTTTTCTTTGGCATTTATTTTGGTTAGTCCATTTAAGTCAGGGTGGGCAAGTTTCAGTCGAGTCTCTCTGAAATAGAGAATGGGGCACCACACGGCAGTATTTGTAGCCCTTTACTGTTTGATATCATGATTAAAATATTTTCTCTGTATTTGGTACCGAGGTGGGTAAAGCTGATGAAGCTTTATGGATCAGAGATAGAAATTTCAAATCTACTGTATGTAGGAGGCAATCATCAATTAATAAGGCCGAAGAGCGGGCATATATATCAGGATTTCAGCTTTCTGTAGCTAACATGCAAGTTACGTGTTTCACAAATAGGATTAATAGGCCTGCACTTGATTTGAAATGTTATGGTCAGACGCTTGAATACGTGTCTAGCCACGTGACTGGATAATCAGCTGACATGGAAGCAACATATCAGGAAAATAATTGATGAATATAAAGGATCATTAAATATTCTCTGGTGCCTCTGTGGGTACTCTTGGATTGCTACGCGAAGATATCTGTTAACCATTTATAATTGCTTAATTAGATCTGTTCTTGATTATGGGTGTGTTGCTTACGAATCAGAGTGATCCTCAACTTTACAATGTGTGGGTGTGAGTCAGGCATAGGATTTATGATTGTGTTGTGGTGCAGTACATTTCTCCCCGGTTTCGGCTTTACTGATTGAAATAGGACAGTGACCTTTACAATCGCAGAGAATGGATTCGATGTTAAAATACTGGATTAAATTGAGGACAGCAAAGAAATGATCATCTTGTTAAAGGTGTGTTGGAAGACTATTTGAAAATCACAAACAGAGTTTTTGTTTAATTTTTCGGTGCCTGGGTTTTCTCACGCTCCGAATATGGGTTTGGATGATGGAATATATCCCAATGTCCCATTATCGGTAATCCCACATTGGTTTTCTCCAGTAACTTTAGTTGATGTTAGCGTACGCAGTTTAATAAGGTTTAAGGATTCTGGTATGCCTGAGAATCTATTGGTTCATCAGTATATTAACGAAAAATACTATGAAATCTTAACC
Organism: Hemitrygon akajei; assembly: GCF_048418815.1. Taxonomy (NCBI): domain Eukaryota; kingdom Metazoa; phylum Chordata; class Chondrichthyes; order Myliobatiformes; family Dasyatidae; genus Hemitrygon; species Hemitrygon akajei. The sequence goes on from NW_027332010.1 coordinate 1,088,806, forward strand.
ATTTTTACAGAGGGATCAACAGATAATTTAACTCCGAATGTTCTTGTGGTTGTTTAGCGCCTGGATTATAGGAAACAATGAAGAAACGACCTACCAACCACTTATCATGAGTTACAACAGAAACGCTCGTCATCATTTTGTGCTTAGAGTTGGTGGAGGAAATTTGTCCATGTACAATTTTATTTGTTCAGATTCCATTTCGGTTTTGACGAATCTTAAATCAGGTCATTGGAACTGTAGGTCAGATTTACGAATGGAAACTGATCAAACATTGTTTCCTGTACAAAATGTTGGTTTCCGTGTATACTTCATATGGTGCCCTGTACACAGAGGTGTTGGGTGGAGTGAGCTGTGTGATGAATAAAACAGGCTGAGATAGGGTCCAGATTTGACCCCCCTGTGAACTATGCTGTTAATGAGAGGGAGAAGAAGAGGGGGGAGGCGTCCTGCTGCAGATGAGAGAGAGAGACATGATTTAATATTATGGCTCCTTGGCTGATTGTTTACCTTTGCTCCAAGGACACTTTTGCCTGCTTGTAAGATTCTTGCAGAGACAGCAAGGCGGAGCCGGTTTGATGGACAGCCGGTGTCAAGCAAGTGATGATAAAAAGCAGCTCTGCTGAGACACAGGCAGAGACACCACGGGAACTGAAAGAGCGTTGTGCACCCATGTGAAGGTGGGCGTTTGGATTCGGGGGAATCGATCAGAGGCTCACAGTGCGTGGTGGTACGACCGGTGGGGACTTGTTGTGTGTCCACCCTCGCCTGGGTGACAGGTCCACCACTGAAGAACGGTCGTATGGGGTCACAGTCGATGACCATAATAGGACAGGAAGATAACCGAAGGTTCGGCAACAACGGCATCACCTCTCTCTCTCCAACGATACATCAGCAACTGCCTCGAACTAAACTAAACTGAACTGAACTCTGCACCATCGTAAGACTATCCATTTACACCTAGACTTTGAAAGAGCTTGGTTTTGATTTCTATTTTCACACTTCAGTATAGATCATTGCTAAACTGTTTCATATATTTTCATTTTACAGTACTGTATTACTTAGTTTACTAATAAACACTATTAGTTGAAGTAATACCAGACTCCAACGTGTATTCCATTTCTGCTGGGTCGCTAACCCAGTCACGGGGTACCTGACAGCTGGTTGATTGTCTAGCAGTAAAGGCTGTTACAATTTCAACAGAGGATAGAGACATTCCACTTATCAAATCAGAAGCAGAGAGGTTGCTGGTGTTAAGAATTGGGGGTCTGGGCAAGACTTGAGAGATAATCGGCGTAAGGGCAGACACCTTCTCAGAAAACAGAAAACTGCTGGGTTCATGGCAAAAGGAGGTAAAACGAGAAGGGAAGGAGTTATATTGACACGACTTTTTCATTCCTTATGTCTTGTTGGGTAACATCATTCTAGATTGTGCATTATTATGAAACAATTCAACACAGACTATTACAAGGTGAGGCATATAAGGCTGTAAGAAATCCAAAGCAGGTTTCAGTACAATCTTTGGGGGCTGAGTGTTTTCAAGTAAAAATGCTATTGAATTGTGGGTGTTAGTTTAATTTAATTTACAGTATCGTGCTTCATTATAAACAGATCTTAGGGCTTCTTGGGGTAATTCCATTTGTGAAAAGAAGTAGTACATGTTATATTTCCCAGTTACCTGCACCACACTACAGTACATTAAGTCGTGCCTTTAAGTTGTTGTGTGTACACCCATTTCCCCAGCCCCAGCCTATTCCTTCACATTAGCTAATCATTCAAGAGGATGGCTGAGACTAGTGTGATTGACATTGGATTAGCCAACCAGCATCAGACTAACAACCTGCTGCCCATTGCAAACGTCGGACTGAAAGGTGAGTGGGACTGAACTGTAACAGTGGACTGAATGGTATTCTGGAGTAGTTCTATGACTGATATCTTGGGGGGGGGGCATTGAGTGCCAGGACGGTGCTGTCTACATCAACCACCCACTCCGCCCGGACCTCTGCCCACATACAAACACTCAGCTGCTCCCGGAGCAGACGGTCGATAGTATAGTACTCTCGCGAATAACACCTGGGAGATCAGGCGCTGGATCCCGGACTGACACTACGGTCACTTATGACTCAGGACGCGTCTTTATTAATGAACTGAAGCACCGAGGTGACCGGATATTTCACCGCGCTGATCACCTGCTCCCTGAATTTCGACTGAGTCACTGCGTAAATAAATGTATTCGTGCATCAGCTGAAATTTCTCATCAAAAACCCGACGAGGTGAAAGATCCATTCAGAATGACTGAAATAGAACCCTTCTCCAGATACCTGATAATATATGACATTTACTACGTATGTCAGCCACAGGAGGATGAAGCTGCCGGAGAGGGTGAAGAGTAATACTACAGACCTCCTCCTGCTCTCCATCTCCGGATCACTGCGGTTCTCCCCCTTGCTCTGACCCTTCAGCCCCTTACGGACCCGACTGGCCACTAAAATGTGTCTGACTGTCAGAGCGTTGAGCAGCAGGATCCCAGCGAAAGGGAAAAATGGAGTTAAAACCGTATCGAACCAATCATATCCTACCCAGCCGGGGTCAGTGAAATAATTGTCAATGAGTTTACAGAGCCATGGTATTCTGTCGATTATCTCTCCGGGTTCCCGTGCGAAGTAGCGGGGAACGTTTTTCAGACAGAACAGTGCGCCGGTTGTTGTTAGAACTACAGCCGCAGTTTTCCCGGTGCAATATTTTGTTTTCAGCTTCTGGCAGCAAATGGCGACAAACCGGTCAAAGGTGAAAGTGACGGTGAACCAGACAGAACAGTCTGTGGCAGTGAACAACAGAACATCGATAACACTGCACACAGGGGTGACGTCCAGAAAACTCCTCGGGAAGTAATACCATTTTATTCGTATCAACGTGACCTCGAAGACAATGGTCAGTAGATCGGCCGCTGCCATGGCCACCAGGTAGCGAGTGGTGCAGGTAGAGAGGCCGCACTTTCCCCGAGACAGGATCACAATCACCACTAAATTCACTGGAGAGAGAAGGAGATAGATGAGACACTGGACATTACTGAACAGTTTCTGCAGGAATTAACGCGGGATCCGGTTTCAGATAGATCTCATGAGCGCTCGAGTCTATGAACGGCGGCTGATCTAACATCAGACATGGGCCACACTATATCTGACCTGCCTTTTTCAGTGTCGAGAAAAGATGATGTTTGGCGAACCGCCATCGATGAAAACGAGCTACGTGAAAAATAACAATCGGTGCTGATCGCCGTTCAATGGCTGATGGGGCGGTTACACTGATTGAACCGTGACTGACCAGGCGTCTGGAAACTCAGAATCTGACGCGGGTGAGAAAAGATACAGAAGGGAACAGCTCGCAAAAATACTGGAGGAACTCAAAAGGTCCGCAGCATCCATGGAATTGAACAAATTCTCGTTTCGGGCCAAGACCCTTCATCAGGACGAAGCGATGCCCCAGTTTACGACGCGTCTCAGGGACAATTTAGTAACCCGAAATTGAGTGGCTCCGTTAATGGATTAATTCCACAGCACAGTTCAATACAAAATGGGAATGAGAGTAGAACACAGAAAGTACTGGAGGAACCCAGCAAGTCAGGCAGCATTCATGGAAATAAACAAACTCTCGTTTCTTTCCGAGACACTTCTTCCGGAGAAGCGGTGCCCCGATTTATGACGGGACTCAGAGGGAAAGCGGGAACAATGCAGTAACCCGAGACTAAGCGGATCTGTTAATGGATTAATTCTACAGCGCAGTTCAATTCGATAAGTCTTGTGAGCAGATCCGTGGACACTGGTTCAGGTGATCAGGACCAATTATTGACCGACAGGCGGTGGGATCCGACTGTGACAGTCTGTAGACAGGGAGACGTGAAACACGGGACCAGGGGTTCTCTTCTAATTATTATATCTCAGCAACAGTGAACTTCAAAATATAAAATCCTCCCAGTCTCACCTTCCCGGAATGATGCCTGCCTACCAGGAGTGGTCTAACTCTGGAGAAGACCCGTTAAAACAATCCCAGTCTCATTTTCCGAAGAACCCGCTGACCCCAGCACTGGGACAGCTCTGGACAGGGTTTCATTAAAGGTAAGAACAACGTTCTAGTCTATCCCGTGAGTTAGAGGAGAGGCAGAGTATAAGTTTCGTTTGTCATTAAATATGAGAAATCAGATTATTGAATTTATAGGATCGATATCTCTGATGGATATTTTTACAATGACCATCAAGTTAGAATCTTGTAAAATGATCATAAACAGGTTCACAGCGGTTAACACACAGAAATACTAAACATGAATTGCTCTGCTCACTCACCAGGAACTCCAATGACGGCAATGAACACGTATAGTATTTTCTCCACACTCAAGTACGCATCCAACATTGGAGACATTTTCTGTGTCCAGTAATCTACCCCTCCGTGTTACACGCGCTCTATCTGAATGAATGTTTGAGGCAGCATATGCCTGCGGTTTTAAATACCATTTAGCGACTCCACAGGGACAGATTTCAACAGATTTAAAAATAAAGATGTTTAAATTATTTAAAAAGCGATTGCGTCAAACAAGGGCACTCCCCGTGGTATCAGATTGTGATTAATTTAGTGAATTAATTTTTAGGCCGTTTGTGGGAAGTTATTTGTCCCCACAACGGTGACTGGACCTTCCGAGGTGTCCAATCAATTAAATGTGCTTCCACTGTAAACATGCACTTCAATGGAGCCATTTGAGAGACACAGAATATTGAAGTAAATTATGTTACTGTAGCTTCTAAATTTGTATTCAATCACTTACTGCTACCATTCTCCTCAAGAGTATACATTCTTGATGCAGATTTTCTTTTGGGGGACTCCACCGAGAGGATCTTCGGGAAACTGTTTGTGATGATGAATGAAAGCTTTCATATCCACGAACCACTCAAACATCTTCAGCGCCTTACTCACAGTCAGAATATCTGGGGGCTCGTCCTGGACCCACCCATAACACTAATGCATGTCCATCAAACTTAGTAGTCCCCTGTAAAGCAACATAGCAAGGTGTTGTCGTTGTGTGTGTGTATATGTGTGTGAGTGAGTGTGTGTGTGTGTGTGTGTGTGTGTGTGTGTGTGTGTGTGTGTGTGTGTGTGTGTGTGTGTGTATGGGTGTGTGAGAGTGCCTTTGTGTTGGTGTTTGTCAACATGTGCTTACTGATGTCTCTGTGAATGTCCCTGTGAGTGTCCTTGTGTGTGGATCTGAATGTGTTTGTGTGTGTTCGTATGTGTCTGTGGCGAAGCTTGTGTGTGTGCGTGTGTGTATTTATGTCTCTCTGTATATCTGTGTTTGTGAATCTGTGCGTGCCTGTGACTGTGTTCCTATGTGTGAGGGCAGGCCTGTGTGTGTGTGTGTGTGTGTGTGTGTGTGTGTGTGTGTGTGTGTGTGTGTGTGTGTGTGTGTGTGTGAGTGTGTGTGTGTGTGTGTGTGTGTGTGTGTGTGTGTGTGTGTGTGTGTGTGTGTGTGTGTCTGTCTGTCTGTCTGTACTTTTTGTGTATATGAGTATGTTTATGTTCGAGCTCAGGTAGCAGACAGCGCTCAGTCTTTGTCGAGATGATGTGCTACTAAGAACCCTTGACCAGTGTGGAAGAAACCCTTGGACACCAGAGGGATGTGTGTACACTGGTTTGGAGAACTATACAGCATTGGTTTGTTTGTACGGGATACAGCAATATCGTAGGTTTAATTCTGAAGAGAGGAGAGCTGAGAGAGTCTCTGATCAATACACTGGAGGAAGTTGAAAAGAAAATGAAACAGTGAACCTGTGACGAGTGTTTGATGTCTCCGGGCCTGAACTTGTTGAGGTTGGAAAAATGAGGGAGAAGTTGAATGGAAAACGACCGAATATTGAATGTACACAGAACACAGTGGAGACCTGGGGAGGCAGATGTGAAAATATAGCTGCATTTTGTGTGTGCGTGTGTGTTTCTGTCTGTTTCTACGTGGGAGTCTGTGTCTGTATGTTAATGTGCATGTGTGTGTGTCTGTCTTTGTGTCTATCTATGTGTGTGTGTGTGTGTGTGTGTGTGTGTGTGTGTGTGTGTGTGTGTGTGTGTGTGTGTGTGTTTGTCAGTGTGTTTCCGTGTCTGTGTGTGGATAGACCCAATGTCTATCCACATTGAATTCGAATTCAGTTTATCGACCTTGATTCAGTCCCTTCCTATCTACATTCTGGAACTTCCCATGCTCACGAACTCTTCAACAACCTTAATATTCCCAGCCCTGAGCGCCTCATTATGACCATGGATGTCCAGTACCTATACACTTCCATCCACCTCCTCAAGAAGGCCTCAGAACATTCCATTACTTTCCCGACAACAAACCCGGCCAGTTCTCCATTGCCAGCATTTTATTTGGAGTCAGGGAGCATCTAATACAGAAACAGACCCCTCTGCCCAATTAGTCCGTACGGAACTGTTATTATGCCGAGTTCCGTAACAGCACCTGGACCACAGGCCTCAATAACCCTTCCACCCATGTACTTATCCAAACTTCTCTGCAATGCAATGAAACCCACATCCACCAGTCTGATACTCGCACCACACCACCCTCTGAGTGGAGAAATTCCCACTCAGATTCCCCTTTCATATTTCACTTTCCACTCTGAAACTGCAATTTCTAGTTCCAGTCCCACCCAAAACGCCTGCCTGCATTTACCCTATCTATGACATACATAATCTTGTCTACCTCTGAAATTTCCCAATGTTCTCCTACTTTCAAGGGAATAAAGTCCTAACCTATTCAATCTTTTCCGACTCCTCACCGTGTCTGTGCGCATCCACTACCCGCTGAAATCCCTACCCGCAAATTATATTGCCCCAGAGCAAGAATCATTGCGAACAGTTCACAAAATAACTTCCTCCATCTTAAACAATAGCATGAACAAAGTTCAGAGTGCATTTATTATTAAGGTATCGATAAATGAAACAAGCTTAAAATTCGACAAACCTCCAATTCCACAGACACCCCGAAATCCAACGACACCTCAAATCTTCGCAACCCTAAATCCGCGTGCACGCCACATTAGCCGGCAATGACTGCCCCATCACTATAGAACAAGAATGCGTTTGAAATTTCAAAATTTAATGGAAGGGTCTATAAATAAAAGAACATTGAGACACGTTACAAATCCAAATCTGTAGACACCAGAAATCTGTGACATTGGCGAAATTCTTAAATTCTTAAACCTACACACCCCTAAATCAATGCGCATCCCCAAATCAGTATACACCTCTATATGCGACCAGATAACGCTAATTCTGCACACAACACCAGATCCAAGTGCACCATCAAATCCGCACTCCTCCACAGATAGGATAGATATATAGGAGCGCACACAAAAAGCCATGTGCACCCCAATCCAGCAGACAGCCCCACATGCACAAAAGATTATCACAGACTGAGAATAAACAGTTCAATAAACCCATTGTCTCGACATTAAAAATCCGCACATAGCCCAAATTCCGTGTGCAATTTCAAATCCGCAGACACACCCATAATCGAGAACACATCCCTAAATCCATGTGCACCTCCCAAAACCGTGAGAATCTTCATACTGGCCGACACACATCGAAATCTGCGCAATCCGCAAATCAGTGCCCAGCCCCATATTCAGAAACATACCCCTAAATCTGTTAAGTTAAAGTCTGTCCCGAGCCTTATCGGCTCGTCAGGCCGGTGCTTATGCCGGTTTTTGTGGCATGAAGTGACTCACTTCTCCCACCAATAGGACGCCAGTTTATCTCGAGGTTAACCCCCAGCATTTTGCCGGTAACCATTTTTCAGCTGGGTGGATTGGAGCAGAGTGTGGTTAAGTGCCTTGCTCAAGATTACAAATCGCTGACTCGGCCTGGGCTCGAATTCACGACCAACGGATTGCTAGTCCAACGCCTTAACCACTTGGCCACGCGCCACACAAACCTGTGCTAAACCTGTGCTCATCTTAGAATCCATGTGCAACCCCAAAACCGTGTGTACCACCATTTTCTACGATACACCCCAACATCTGCGCAATCCCCAATGCAATGCGCACCTCAACCCCTTTGACACATGCACATGCTCATAAATAAGAGCACAGCTGAAAATGCATGTGCACCCCAAAAATGCGTGCACCCCCACGTGCACATTAGTTTATCCCAGACCAAGAATAATTTTAAACAGAACACAAAACGTATCATTAAATATCGTGTGCAAGTTCAAATACGGTAACACAGACAGATCTGTGCGCATCCCACACACAACTAAATCTGCGCAGAAATCAAATCCACGAGCATCAGCCGAAACCTCAAAATACGTCTGCATCCCAAGATATACCGACACAGCCAAATCTCTGAGCAATGTCATTCGCAGTGCACCAAAATATTCGGCACGTCCTCAAATCTGGGCGCATCATTAAATAATTGTGCACCTCGTATTTGGCTTCCATACCCCCAATCTGTGCGCGCCTTCAAATATGCAAACAATCCCACAAAGACATGCACACCCAATTCCACTGATATCCCAAATCCAAATGCAACCCCAAATCCATCTGCCCACTAGCCCCCACAAAACCCCCACATGCGCGTTCGAGCTCACAAAGAACCTGCCTCAATAAAGCCACCTTACAATACGTCATACTTCCAAAATGACCTAACCTTGATATTCGTCACAGCCCCCAATCTTAACTTCAACACCCCAACTTCGCATGCACACCCAAATTGGTGTTGAACCACAAATCCGCTCTGACACCGGAATCTCTGGTCAACCACAAATCTACGTGCACCCCAAACCCGCCACCACCAGTAGCAAAAAGCAAGAATCATTTGAGCAAAATGGCTGCCTACACTATTAAATATCAAGAATACTTTTGAAAGTTTAAAGTATTATGAAAGTATCTGTACCTGAAACAACCTTGAAATACGTCACTAGTTCAAATCCGCAGACACCAGATATCTGTGAGACGCTGAAATCCGTAAACCACGATATTGGTCTACACGCCCGTACATCAATGCGCATCCGCAAATCAGTGTGCACATCGATATACAAAAGCACACCGCTAATTCTGCACATATCACCAAATCCGTGAGCACCCCAAATTCGCGCAATCCTCAAATAGAACGCACCCCAAAATCCATGTACATCCCAAATGCGCCGATAACCCAAGATGCACACTAGATTATCCCAGGCAAAGCACAATTTCAAACAGTTCACAAAATGGTTGCCACGACATTCAAAATTCGTTTGCAATTTCAAATCTACCAGCCGTGTGCACCCCATATTCGGCAACAAACATCAAATCTGCGCACATCACCAAATCAGTGCGCACTCAGACACTTTGACATCCCTACATGTTCATTAGATTATCTCTGAGCGAATAATTTTAAACAGATTTGGAAATGTCTGCTTTGACATTAAAATTCCGCACGGAGCCCAAAATTCGGGTGCAAATCTTCATCCGCCGACAAACCCAAATCTTTGTGCAGCCCCATATCCTTGTGCGCCCCCATATTCGAAAACGAACCCCAAAATCTGCGAACATCGCCAAATCTGAGCGCACCCCAATATTCGACAACACACGCCTAAATTTGTGCGCATCCCAAATCCCATGAACACATCTTCAAAGAAGAGCGCACCCCGACATCCATGTGCACCACAAACACAGTGACAATCGCACCGGCACAAGGAAACCATTTAGTTTCGCCCCAGAGTAAGGACCATTTCAAATTATTCTCACAATGGCTGTCTAAACCATAAAACTGACCACTGTTTGTCCGATATATCGGCCTCCACACTACACGACTGCTTTGATGACGTTGACCGGAATGTATTCCATGATGTCTCCGATTTCAGGGAGGGGTTTCTGCTTTCCTCCGGAAGTGCATCGAGGATGTTGCCCTCCAGAAATCGGTCAGACTCTATCCAAACCAGAAACCATGGATCAACATTTCAGTGCAAGCAGAACTTACCGTGTGTCACAGAGCTTATGTTGCTGGTGTAGGGCTCTCAGTACCTGTAACTGCGGTGCGACTGTTCAGGCTAACAAAATGGCTTCTCTGTATTGTTATAATGAAATGGCTTCTCTGCAGTGTTACTTAATGCTGCAATGGGTTTCTGCATCCAGAATGTTTGGGTTATAACTGCAGATAAGGGGGGAAATAACCAATGGAGAATTGTTATGCTATCTTGTATGTGTAAGCTGAGCGGGAGTTCGCGGTCTTTTTCGGGAAGCGAGCGAGGAGGACGGATGTGTGAGGAGCGGACAGCCGTTCCAGAGCGGCGGATACTGGACGTCGCCGGTTTGGACGGTGGCGGAAGGCTCGGAAGGTCGTTGTGGATGGAACCGGAGGCGTGAGCTTCAACGTATTAAAACATTACGTGCACAAGCTGATAAACGTACTGATTTGGCGCCTTTAGGTTATCTGTTTCTCCAAACCCATCACTAGGAAATTACTAAGGAATGACTATAATGTTGCAATTATTTACTCGCCATTGGTGTTTGTGTTTGTCCGATATTTGTGTTGCGAGCGTGTAATCGGGGAGAGGCATAACGCCGTATTTACACCAAAGTATTGTACTATTGGTGGGGCGACGGCGGTTCACCCTAGACGAAAGGGATGCCCGGATTGGAGGCCCGCATGCTACATTTGTGGGGGCTTGTCCCGGATTTGAATTTGTCAGATAGGGTGTAATTCGCCCCGGGTTAAGCGAGGAGAGATGGATTCGGATAAGGCTAAACTCTGGTGTAAGATCGAGGAAGTACCGGTTAGATATGCCTGCATATTAAGTGGGGTGAACATGCGTATCTCGGACGGAGTGTTAATTCGACGTTAGTACGGTTAGAGCTATCGGTAAGGTCGACATCGTAAGCAGAAAGATTGGCAAAATGGGGGAGGGGGGGGGGGGTTTAGGCTTCGTGCTCGCGCAGACTCGTGCTGACATCACAGCGGTGGGACTGCCACCGTCTATTGGTGACCTCAGTGAGGCGGGGCCATGGGGCGTGCACCTTGTCATGGAGGAAAGGTTTGACGTGTCTGGTGGGGCGCCAGAGGGGTTGCCAGCCGCTGGGGGCGGAGATTTCCGAGGGCGGGTCCTATCGTTTTTGAAGGCTGAAGGAAGGGAGTGGTCAGATTTGCAAAATTTAATTAGTTCTTCTCTCTCACGGTCGTCGGAATGTTTGGAGTTGGCCTCAGCCATTAACTCCTTGGTGAACAGGGCGGCGGGTCCTCGGCGGAAGTTAAGAATTTTCTCAGGGAGGACTCCCACCCCCGAAGGGGAGCATGATTTTTAGACTTGAATGGAACATGTCTCTCGGCTGCTGGGTCAGTGGCAGAGTTCGGAGGAAGAGAAGCGGCAGAGATTGGTTGACAGTTTGAGAGGGGTGGCTGCTGAGGTACTAAAAGGCGTGAAAGGTATTCCTTGGCTCCCTGGAAGGATTATCTAGAAGCATTGGAGGAGGCTTTTGGTCGGAATGAGGGCAAGGTGGAGCTTTTAGTGGGGCTTCGGAGCCTACGTCAAGAGAAAGGGGAAAAGCTTTCTGAGTATCTTTTCCGGGTAGAGAGAAGGCTAAATTTTTAAGGCGACGAGGGGTCATTTCGGACACGGAGGTGAGTCAGATTAGGATAGACCAGGCAGCCCGGGGCGCCCAGACGCATGAAGTGATTGCTACGGGTCTGCGGCAGTCCCGTAGTTCGCGCCCCCACTTTTGTTCCGTTGCTCAGAGAGGTGAGGGAGGAGGTGGACGCATTGGAGCCGAAAGAGGGCTCCGTCAGTACGGTGCAGTCCTCCCTAGTAGCCCCTTGTGGTGAAGTAATAGGGGCCAGCTCCAATCGGGTTAGTGAGGGGGGTCGCGAAAGGCGGGGTCCATCAGCGTGTGGGGACTGGCAGAGAGGGCCCCTCCCTGAAGGGACGGAATGCACAGAGGCCCGGAAGACGCCGAGGTCTCGGGGAGCCGAGGTGTGTGTGTGATAACTGTGGGGAAGAGGGCCACTTCAGGCGGGAATGTGACCGGAGGGAGACTCCATGGGTGTCCCAGCAGGAAGGGTGGTCGGGAATCTTAGAGGAGACCCAGTGAGAGAACAGCCTGGAGTCTCTGGGAAAACATGTTCCCAGCAATGTGCCAGAAGGATTGGTAGGACCCCGATCCTGTGTATCGATCCGGATAGAGGGAATAGATGCAAAAGCCATACTCGACACTGGGTCGCAGGTCACTCTATTGTAACCGGTCGCTCTACGATCAGTGTTTGTCGCATCTACCCTTGACGCCCTTCAGTGCCCTGGAAATTTGGGGTATCACTGCTGGTGATTACCCATACGATGGTTATTTGTCCCTGAGGCTGGAGTTCCTAGAGCCCGAGTGGGAGTGTCTGAGGCTCATGAGGCCTTGGTGCCGGATTGCCCGGACCCAGTTGCGACTGGAGGTGTGTCAGTTCAGGTAAGGACCAACACCCCTATTGTGCGGAGATTCCTGGGGGCCTGCATGTAAGTATGAGGTGGTTCAATTTGGTAGGTCAAATGGGAAGACAGAATATAGTATTTATGGTGAGACTCTGGGAAGTGTGCAGGATCAGAGGGGTCCTGTGATCCGAATCTCAGTACAGTCAAAGTTGCTACGCAGTTTGACTCTGTGGTTACGTGGGACTCATGGGACTAAGATTAAGAGCCGGAAGGTAATGCTGCAGCTGTATACCAAGCTGTTCAGACGCTACTTGGAGTACTGTGCTCAGTTCCGGTCGCCACACTACAGGAAGGACATTGAAACAATAGAAAGAGTGCAGTGCAGATTTACAAGACTGTTGACTGTATTGTGGAGCATGTCTAAAGAAAACAGGTTGAGTGAACTCGGCCTTTTCTCATTGGAGCGACATAGGACGAGAGGCGACCTGATAGATGTGTACAAGATAATGAGAGGCACTGATAGTCTGGATAGTCATAGGCTTACTTTCCAGGGCTGAAATGGCTAGCACGAGAGGGCAGAGCCTTTAGGTGCTTGGAAGTAGATACAGAGCAGATGTCAGGAGTAAGGATTTTTTATTTACAAAGAGAGTGATGAGTGCATGGAATGTACTGCCGGCGATGGTGGTGGAGGCGGAAACGATACGGTTTTTATAATGATATATCCATATAACAATTACAGCAGGGAAACAGGCCACCTCGGCCATTCTAGTCCAGACCGAAAGCTTACTCTCACCTAGTCCCACTGACCCGTACTCAGTCCATAATCCTCCATTCTTTTCCTGTCCATATACCTATCAAGTTTTACTTTAATTGACAATGCCGAACCTGCCTCTGCCAATTCTACTGGAAGCTCGTTCCGCACAACTACCACTCTCTGAGTAAAGAAATTCCCCCTCGTGTTACCCTTAAACTTTTGCCCCCTAGCTCTCAACTCATGTCCTTTTGTTTCAATCTCCCCTACTCTCAATGGAAAAAGCCTATCCACGTCAACTCTATCTATCCCCCTTATGATTTTAAAAACCACTGTCAAGTCCCCCCTCAAACTTCTACGCTCCAAGGAATAAAGATCTAACTTGTTCAGTCTTTTCCTGTAACATAGTTGCTGAAACCTAGGTAACATTCTAGTAAATTTTCTCTGTACACTCTCTATTTTGTTGACATCTTTCCTGTAATACGGTGACCAGAACTGTACACAATACTCCAAATTCGGCCTTAACAATGCCTTGTACAATTTTAACATGACATCCCAACTCCTATACTCAATGCTCTGATTTATAAAGGCCAACATAACAAAAGCTATCTTCATCACCCTATCCACATGAGATTCCACCTTCAGGGAAATATGCACCATTATTCCTAGATCACTCTATTCTGCTGCATTCTTCAATGCCCCACCATTTACCATGAATGTCCTATTCGGATTATTCCTACTAAAATGTCGCACCTTACACTTATCAGCGTTAAACCCCATATGCCTTCGCTCTGCCCACTTTTCTAACTCACATAAATCTCTCTGCAAACTTTGTAAACCTACTTCATTATCCACAACGCCACCTACCTTAGTATCATCTGCATACTATCTAATCCAATTTACCACCCCATCATCCAGATCATTAATATATATGGCAAAGAACACTGGACCCAGTACAGATCCCTGAGGCACACCAATAGTCACCAGCACCCAACCTGACAAACAGTTATCCACCACTACTCTCTGGCGTTCCCCAATCAGCCGCTGTTGAATCCATTTTACGACTTCAATATTAATACATAACGATTGAACCTTCCTATCTAACCTTCCGTGCGGAACCTTGTCAAAGGCCTTACTGAAGTTCATGTAGACAACATCCACTGCTTTAACCTTGTCAACTTTCCTAGTAAACTCTTCCAAAAAATTCATAAGATTTGTCAAACATGACCTTCCACGGAAAAATCCATGCTACTGTTTCTAATCAGACCCTGTCTATCCAGATAATTATATATGCCAGCTCTAGGAGTACGTTCCATTAATTTACCCACCTCTGACGTCAAACTGACAGGCCTATAATTGCTAGGTTTACTCTTAGAACCCTTTTTAAACAACGGAACCACATCAGCAATGCGCCAGTCCGCCGCCACCATCCCCGTTTCTAATGACATTTGTAATATTTCTGTCAGAGCCCCTTCTATTTCCACACTAACTTCCCTCAATGTCCCAGGGAATATCCCGTCTGGATCCGGATATTTATCAACTTTTATTTTCTTTAAAAGCACCTGTAATTCCTCTTCTTTAATCGTCATAGTTACCATAACGTCCTTACATGTTTCCCTTACCTTACACAATTCAATATCTTTCTCCTTGGTGAATACCGAAGAAAAAAAATTGTTCAGAATCTCCCCCATCTCTTTCCGTTCCACACATAGCTGCCCACTCTGATTCTCTAAAAGACAAATTATATCCTTCACTATCCTTTTGTTATTAATATAACTGCAGAAAACCTTCGGATTATTTTCCCCTTAATTGCGAAAGCAACCACGTATCTTCTTTTACCTTTTCTAATTTCTTTCTTAACTTTCTTTTTACATTGCTTATATTCCACGAGCACCACGTTTACTCCATGGTGCCTATATTTATTGTAGATATCACTTTTTACTAACCAATTTTCCAATATCCCTTGAAAACCATGGCTCTCTCAAACTTTCAACCTTTCCTTTCTACCTAACAGGAACATATAGCTTTTGTACCCCCAAAATTTCACCTTTAAATGACCTCCATTTCTCTATTACATCCTTCCCATAAAATAAATTGTCCCAATCCACTCCTTACAAATCCTTTCGCAACTCCTCAAAGTTAGCCTTTTTCCAATCAAAAATCTCAACCCTGGGTCCAGTCCTAACATTCTCCATAATTATATTGAAACTAATTGCATTGTGATGACTGGACCCGAAGTGCTCCCCAACACATATCTCCGTCACCTGACCTATTTCAATCGCTAACAGAAGATCTAACACTGTCCCTTTTCTAGTCGGTACCGCTATGTATCGCTGCAAAAAACTATCCTGCACACATTTTGCAAACTCCAAACCATCCATCCCTTTTACAGTATTTGATTCCCTGTCTATGTGTTGAAAATTGAAATCTCCCACAATCACAACCCTGTGCTTACAACAAATATCTGCTATCTCCTTGCAAATTTGCTCCTCCAATTCTCCCTCCCCATTAGGTTGTCTATAATACACCCCTATAAGTATTAGTACAGCTTTCCCATTCCTCAATTCCATCCAAATAGCCTCCATAGACGAACACTCTAATCTATCCTGCCAGAGCACAGCTGTAATATTTTCGCTAAAAAAAACGCAACACCTCCCCCTCTTGTCCATCCGATTCTATCACACCTGAAGCAACGAAATCCAGGAATATTTAATTGCCAATCACACCCCTCCTGCAACCATGTTTCAGTAACAGCTACAACGTCATATTTCCAGGTATCAATCCATGCTCTCAGCTCATCCACCTTTCTTACATTTTAATGCTCCTAGCATTAAAATAAATGTATTTAAGAAATTCTCTACCTCTTCCTCTCTGTTTATCTCTAACTGTACAAAGTAATTTACTGTCTTATTTTTCTTCCCTCTCCCGTACATCTGTTTCTACACACTGGTTCACCTCCCCCCTCGTATCTAGTTAAAATCCACGGGACCCTGTCTAGCAAACCTACCTGCAAGAATATTCGCCCCCCTCCAGTTCAGATTTAAACCGTCCCGCCGGAACAGATCCCACATTCCCCGGAAAACTTCCCAAATATCTATAAATCTGGAAATCTATCAGCCACGTGTTGATCTGCACTATCTTACTATTTCTAAACCTACGTGCACGTGGCACTGGTAGCAATCCTGAGATTGCTATCCTGGAGGTCCTGTCCTTTAACTTGGCACCTAACTCCCTAAAATCACCTTTCAGGACCTCTTCACTCTTCCTACCCACGTCATTAGTCCCTACATGGAGTACGACATCCGGCTGCTCACTGTCCCTCTTGAGAATAATGAGAACTTGATCCGAGATATCGCGGACCCTGGCACTAGGAAGACAGCAGAGCATGCTGGATTATCGATCTCTTCCACAGAACCTCCTAACTATCCCCCTAACTATCAAATCCTGTATCACTCCTGCTCTCCTCTTTTCCCTCCTTCCCTTTTGAGCTGAGGGTCCGGTGCCAGAGACGCAACCACTGCAACTTGTCCCTGGTAGTTCGTCCCCACCAACAGTATCCAAAACGGTATACTTATTGTTGATGGGAATGGCCACAGGGGTGCTCTGCTCTTCCTGTCTACTCCACTTCCCTTTCATGACAGTCACCCAACGACCTGTCTCCTGACTCCTAGGGGTGACTATCTCCCTCTAACTCCTGTATATTTCTGCTTCTGCTTCCCGAATGATCCGAAGTTCATCCAGCTCCAGTTCCCTAACACAGTTTGTCAGTAGCGGCAGCTGGATGCACCTTTTGCAGGTGCAATCATCAGGGACAGCTGTGCCTTCCCTGACTTCCCACATACTGCAAACGGAACACTCAACTGCCGTAAATGCTGCCTCCATTACCTACTCCTAAGCTAATTAGATTAATTAAAGGAGCTTACCCGGCCTTACCTGGAGTGAAGCTCGTACTCAGACTCTGCTCGCTATTTCATTCTCCCGCTGCCTCAAGGGCCGACTTTCACGCGCCTGCGCAGACCAGCCTCTTTGCCGCGATCGGTTAAAAAAAAACAGCTTCTCTCCGAGCTTCTTTTACCTCTCCCCTCTCCGCCTCTTGTTGCGATTTAAATGATTTTAATTTTTTTAAGTGACTCCTGGATAGGTCTATGGAGCTTAGAATGATAAGAGGGCTATGGGAAATCCAAGGTATTTTCTACGGTAAGGACATATTCGGCACAGATTTGTGGGCCAAAGGGCCTGTATTCCGCTATAGGTTTTTTAATGTTTCTACCCTCAATCGCGGAGAGTGGTGTTGAGAGCCCAGCGCATCTGAGAATGTGGACCGTCCTTTCCACAGTATACGTACATCAGTAGATGAGTGAAAGTGGCCTGGAAGCTCAACAGGGACTATAGCCACGCCAGTCATAAACTGTTTCTGGTACTTCCGTCTGGCAAGCGATACTGCAGCATGAAGGCCTGGACCAACAGGCTCCGGGAAGGTCTCTTTCACCGGGCTACCAGAATGATCATTACACATTGATTTGATTGCATATCTGACTGTACCTTGTGTCGGACTGTAAAACAATTCTATATACAATCTTAGTGTTTGGGCAATATCCTACCAACTGCATGATAAACAACAGCGCACCAATCCCTGCAGCAGACTCGACTCAGTCAAATAATCAAACATCCACTCCCTGGCCTCTTACCCTAAACCAGTGATGGATTCACGATTTTTTAGTTTGATGCGTCTGAGTGACAACTGGAAGACAACATGCGAAACAAAACCACAACTGAAGGAACAAAATAATGTAGTGCCTGCAGTGTCTCATGGGGACATAATCGGCACTTTGGATTTTCAGTACTCAGTTTCAGTGCCAATATAATGCATTGTGTGCTATGGTGTTTAATTCAGTTTTTTTCTGGCATACAATAGAGCAGCCTGGGAACTAGCTGATAGAACACATATTTTAGTTTCCACCTTTGTTGAAAACGAATAAGATTGAGAAATTGTGGTAGAATTGTGCAGCTCCTTTAATGTTAAATAGACTGCACCACCAGTCACGGTAATGGAGTAAAGTGGTCAAGTCATTCACGAGAAGATGTTCTGTGCTTCATACCGAACTGCTGATCTCCCATTTCAGCAGCTGAAACCTGGCGTCTTGAAAATTATATTGGAAACGTTCATTTAGAAGTTAACAGCCTGTAACATCCCTTGGGGAGACGAATTTATGGCACGGTTTCGACGTGAGAAAAACACTTTAATGTCAGTGTTTGTGTAGCTGGTTGTCCCTTATGTGACTGATGTCATAACCACACTAACTGTCTCAGAGGAGTTACTCTGAATTTAATATAACTCTGTAAATCCGATCACCGGTCCATATGAGCATTTTGAACTTTTCGTACAACTGAACGCTGCATCTGACGGAAAATGGGATATCCAGCGATTTACTACATCGCGAGCATGTTCTATCCGGCGATTGTAGCGATTGGTGTCCCTGGTAAGATAGTGGAGCTGGTCACTATATGTATGGTGCCGAACACTTGCTTTTGTTCCGCTCCACTGTTTGGACTCTTACTCGCTTTCAGTTTCCGTATCTTTCCCATATGATTTTTTTTAACTTTTGTCAATTACGTTGTTGCCGATATTGCCATAGTTTTGATAGTTTGATCTTGCTCGGCTCTCTGAAACAACAGACGTCGCTTTTCTAGATCGGCAGTTTTTTCAAATGAACCTCCGGTCAAATATCGACACGCAGGTCAGTTCCTCCAAATCACTAAATTAGAAGTTATGATGTGAACCTCATCAATTTCACTACAAATAAACCCTTCAGCTGTTTAACCTCTAATAATTGAAATGGTATTGTTTATGGAGCGATCAACCGTTTAGCGGTACGTGCATCGTGGAAATCAGATGCCCCGCTCTAAACTGCCGGAAGGTCGCCAACCCACGGCTACTCCAGTCCATTATTGTCCTCCAGCCGGAGTGCACAGACCGAAGCCGGCATACATTGCATTTCTGTTCTTTTTTTTTTTGACTTCCAAAAAATCTATACCCTGCATATTATTAGAAGACAGGTGGGCATTCAGACAGTTGCAACGACCGATAATGTTGTGTTGTGTTTTTTCCTGCAAATTTCTTGTAGTTAATTTAACGGCGATTGTGATCCTATCTCGAGGGAAGTGCGGCCTTTCCAAATGCATCACCCGTTACCTGGTTGGAATGGCAACAGCGGATCTGATGGTGGTTATCATTGTTGCTTTAGTGCATCAGACCAATCATATCTACATGTATTCCAGATACCTGCTCATCACTCCTGTATGTGCTCTGACAATTGTATTTGTGGTTGTTACGACAGACTGCTCTGTTTGGTTTACGGTCAGTTTTACCTTCGATCGTTTCATCGCAATATGTTGTCGAAAGCTGCGGGATCGATACTGCTCCGAGAGAACAGCAACGGTGGTTATAGTAACCGTGGTTATAGTGAGCTGTGGGAGAAGTGTCCCGTTTTACTTTGCTTTTGAACCTCAAATCATTATCAACAACATACCGTGGCATTGCGCCCTCACATATGAATACACTACTTCACCCGTGTGGAGAGGATACGAATTGCTGGATAGCATTTTAACACCCTTGCTACCAATCGGCTTAATTCTGGTATTCAATGGGTTAACAGTAAGAAATATCATTGCGGCAAACAGAGTCCGCAGAGGACTTCGGAACAGCAGTGATAATCAGCAGGATACCGAGATAGAAAACCGCAGAAAATCGATGATTTTGTTGTTTGCTATATCAGCTAATTTCATATTGTTTTGGATACCCTATGTAGCTCATTCCCTGACTTGGCAAACGGAAAACTATGATTATCAGGACAGATATTTGAGTTCCCCGGTATATATACTACAACAACTTGGGTTCATCTTGCAAATTCTGAGTATGTGCACCAATACTTGTATCTATACACTGACACAGAGGAAATTCAGAAAAGAGCTGAAGAATGGAATGAAGTATATGTTTACATTAAACGGCCATCTGTGCAGATAACATCCGTGTCTAATTGCAATTTAGCGGAGTGTTCTAATAAAACAGTTTGAAAAATGAGTAGCTCATGAATTCAAGCAATCATTTGCCTGGCCATCCTGAAATTGCAAAACCCACGCAAGGTTGTACATTTAATACAGTTGCGGTAGGAAACTGTTCAAACGTTCAATGGACTGGTGCGATGGTTACATTGGTTGAATTAGTCCAAACTATCGTAGAGACTTGACAAACACGAGGGCAGGAATGGCTTCCACACATGTTTCAAAATTGACAGAGTCGGGTAAAAGTGAATAAAGTGAGTGCCATTGAAACACACGGAGAGTATGATAGCAAAACTGCTGCAGAAAGGGAAGAAACAATGGAGAGATTGTCTATTGGTAGGCTGTGATTAGAGCTCCGAAGCAACACTATCTCAAAAGAATAAAAAAGTACGGAGACAACGAGGACCTCATCAGGAGATAGATTTTGGCCAGGTGCCATATTAACATGGTTGTTGTCACAGCCTACTTGAACTTCCCAAATATTCATTGCCACTTCCTGAGGTAAGAAGGTTGAGATGTGACAGAATTTCTCCATATGTCTGCAGGGGAACGAGAGAACAGTCCATTCAGAATCTACTATTAGAAAAGTTCGCCGGTCTCCTCGCGGGTCAAATATTCGATATTTAATATAACCTTACACTGGACAGGAGCTGATATAATGAAATGTGATTAATTGTTGCTATTATGTAGGCACATGGAGTCGAATTTGCAAAATTGTTTGCTACTTGAAATGCGCAACAAATCATTGCTAATGGAAAAGTTGATTGCGGATAGGAATGAAAGGTAGTGTAAAGTAACCCCTGGTTGACGGGAGATATGGATCACATCGTCAAGAAGAAGAAGGAAAGATACTTAAGCTTCAGGAAGAAATGATCAGATAAGGCTCTTGAAAGTCACAAGATAGCCAGAAAGGAAATTAACTGGAATTAGAAGGATTAGAAAGGGACATGAGAATGCTTTAGGGAGTCGCATTAAGGTACATGAAGAACAGAAGCGTGACGAGAGAGAGGGTGGGACATATCAGAGATAAAAGAGGAAGCTTGTCTCTGGATTGCAAGGAGGCTTTGATGGTCTTTAACAATAATTTGCTTCGGTATTCACCAGTGAGCGTGACCTTTGATGAATGTGGAGCCAGCGTAAAAAGGCGGATATGCTGGGACATACCTACGTAAAGATTTATGCGTTGGAAATTTGTTAAACACTAAAATAAACCTTTCACCAGTGATAGAAGGTATATACCCCATGTAATTAGAAAAAGTGGACAAAGATATTACTGCCCTATTGGACATGATATTTGCGTCTTCACTGGCCGCCAGGGGATTGGAGGACAGCAAATGTTATATTGTTGTTCAGGAAATGAAATAGGGATAGTCCTGAGAATTACAAGGCAGTGAGTCTTCAATCAGTAGTGGGAAAGCTACTGGAGAAGATTCTTAGAGAGCGAATTTTTGAATATCTGGAGAAACGTATTCTGGATGGGAACAGTCAGCATGGTTTACTGGGAGCAAGTCCTCCCTTATGAGTCTGATTGAATTCCTTGAATAAGTGAAAAGATATACAGATGAAGACAGAACAGCCAATGCAGGATGTATTAACTATGTAAGGTGTTTGACCGGGTTATACATGTTAGGGACATTCAGAAACTGAGACGGAATTTGATCGAGCGAAACATGTTTGCATACACTACGATTTGGCTTATTAACAGAAGTCAAACTAGATAATAGAAGGAGGGAGTTCTGCCTGGACGACAATGGCCAGTGGTGTTCCGCAAGGAAGGAATACACTTCAATACACTTTACAACTATGTCTCCACTCCGCTATTACAGTGAAAGACTGACTGCAATTTGACCATCAAAAGCGTTTTTATCCACTCTCGTCAATTATGTGTCTTCTCCCTAAGGTGAATATATTCTCTTAATTCCGGACACCACTTCACGCAACGCATAATTGCTTCTTCTGATCATTCCCGCTGTACTTTAGCTTGCTGGCGACATTTTTCCTTTTCCTCAATTAAACATCTTCTGCTCTGACTTCGTTTAAAGACCACGCGTCACTTCTTTCCGTGGGGGATTATCCACATCTTTATCACAGTTCGTTTGTTCGTTTGTTTGTTTATTTATTTACTTATTTACATTCATAACTCCATGACCAGCCTGGTCTACACAACGAGGACAACTCCTGCATTACGTTTTCCTCTGTTAGAATATTTTTTGTAAAAGCAAACTGAGATGGGAGGTTGCAGTTATGGGTAACAATAATTTCCAAAATACTGAGTGGGAGAACACAGTGACTAATGTACTAGAGGAAAGTGAATTCATTGAAACGTTAAACTATTGTTTCTTGACACAATATGTACATGCACCAACAAGAGGAGAATCCTGTCTAGATTTGATATTCTGTTGAGTTTTGAGTGAGGAAGTTGTTGATCCTTTAGGAACAAGTGATCATAACATTGTTAGTCTCGAACTTCTTTTTGTGAGAGTATATCAGTTAAAACCAAAACAAATGAATTCAATTTCGGGAAGGTAAATGTTGTGAAATGCGTCTAAGACTTTAGAAGGTGAATTGGAAGGAACTGCTTGAGATTGAGTCGGTTAAGCAGCAATGGGGCCGATTTAAAGAAGTGACACATACAGTGCAGGAAACCCAGCGTCCGGAGAACCAGTCAGAAAAACAATAGATCAATATTCAAAGTTCGAAGTAAAATTTATAATCAGAGTACACATATGACACCACACACAACACTGAGATTATTTTTCTAAAGCTATACATAGCAAATCTATAAAACTTGACATAAATGGATCGAGATATGCACAGCATATTGAAGAAACGACAGCTACATAAGGGATACAGAAACATATTAATGATGTTAATCATAGAACATATGAAAATATGAGAGGTAGAGTGAAGAGGAAAACTCATATTGCCAAAACTCAGTTTGAGAAGTATATTACCGAAGATAGACCCAAAGACATTTTTTCATTAATTTAGTATCAAATGAAATGTGGAAGATCTTAAGTGTGTTAGGAATAACAATGAGTTGTTAAATTATGCTGAGAATGACATAGCGGATACGGCTAACATATAAATTGCTGAAGCATTCACCTGTGAAGATGCCAGCGATATGCCAGCAGGTGTAGAGAAAAAAAATACAAATAAGGATATTTTAAGTGACTGAGAGACTTCATCAAGAGAGATCATTTCCATCTGAAAAAGTTGAAAGTTAATAAATCTCCAGAGCCAGACAGCAGATATGTAAAGATACTTATAAAGGTATGTGATTCTATATACATACCCGTAATATGTATTTTTCGAAGTGTTTGACGGCTGAGGAAATCCCTACGGAGTGGAAAGTAGCTAAAGTTGTCCCTGTATGTAGGAATGAGAAAAACAAGAGGCTGATATGATCCAGCATGTTAGCAGGAAGTCAGCATTGGCTCAGGAAGCGGAAATCATGTTTTACTAATACAGTATGCTGAAGTTCTATGATAAATAAAATTTATGAAAACATTAGAGCCCTTGATATCTTTTAGCAAGTCCTTCAGATTAAGCTAATTATCAAATTACAGGAGGTAGGGAATCTGAGAAAAGTATGCGAATGGGTGGAGAATTGACTCAAAAGCAAAAAATAACGAGTTATGGTGAGAGAATTATTTTCACACATAGAAGATACTAAAAATGGTGTTCCGCCGGGAACGTTTTTTGGGACTGCTGATGTATTCAATTTACATTAATATTTTGGTTAAGCACATCACAAATAAACTAGTAACGTTTGCCGATAATACAGAATTAGGGTGACTGGCCGATACAGTCAGATGTAAACAGAATCCAGATTTGAGCAGACAAATATTAGAACATTTAATTTACATGAATAGGAAGTATTCCATTTAGGAAGTAGTTATATGAGATATGGCGGGTCTTGAGTTATAGAGTTAATAGTATAAGGATTTGGGAGTCGTGCTGGACTCATCACTAGCAACATCTAGACAATGCACAGAAGCGATTAAGATGGCTGTTAGAATGTTGGCCTATACAATGCGCTCAGTGGACTTCATGTGTATAGACTTTTACCTGGATCTGTATAATGTGCTTGTACGGACACACCATGAGTACCGTGTACAATCTTGATCTCCATATTCTGTGAGGGATGTGAAGGTACTGGAGACAGTTCAGAAAAGGACGGCTAGAGTTATTCTATGTCTTTAGGGTATGAGCTAAGAAGAACGATTGAAAGAACTAAGTCGTTTAGCCTGGGTAGATATATAATTAAAAGAGACATGATACAGGTCGTCAAAATCAGTAAGGTTATAAGTAAAGATCCAAGCTGATCCAAGTAAAGATTAACAGCCTCATAGTTAATCCATCATCAAAGGCACCGGGCCATAGGTGGAGACTGGTAAAGGGAGAGTTCAGACAAACATCAGGAAGCATTTCACGTAAGCGCTGTATAAACCAAACCCAGGGAATGGTTCTCGTCCTCGAAAAATATGGAGATACGCGAATCCTATTTGCAAACTGGATGGTAATGTGGTCCTTTGAGCAAAGGGATTTCTCATAGAGTTTTGGCCATTTTACAAGCCATATGTTTGACGACAGCAGCAGGGAGGATGGTGAAAAGGAGAAAGAGACACTCAAGGTGTGAAATGCAAGTCAGGGCTGCTGTAGAAAATCAAAACCACTTGGAATGTCAGAAACAGCCACAGAGAGAAAACAGTTCATTGCGCACGTTTCTCACAATATGGAAATATCCTGCTGGAAAACAGAAAGGAATACTGCATGATAGCCTGGACGCCCGATTTGCACTTGTTTCTGATGGTCAATCCACATTTGTCTGCATGGTTCTAGAGAGAATACAAGTGAGACTGAGTAATAGCATTACATCTTCCGCCTGAGCGGGATTGTATATTTCAAAGAGAGTTCCCTGTCTGCTCACCCGTCTCTATTCCTTCTATTCCTTCTCGCTCTCTGGTCTGCGTCAGCCTGCTTGTCGCTGTCAGCCTCTCCCTTTCCCACAAACACTCCACCCCCTCTCCCCCTCCCCCCCTCTCTCTCTCTCTCTCTCTCTCTCTCTCTCTCTCTCTCTCTCTCTCTCTCTCTCTCTGGCGCGCCCGCGTTCTCCCTTTCACCCTTGTGAAGTCTCTCTTTGAATCTCTAAATGGTGCAACGTTCAGATCTAAGAACTACTGCCTTTTATATCCACATTGGCTTTGAGGTTCGCTAAAATAGATAAATGATTGCCAAGTAGCACCAGACAATGGGCGAGTTGTTTTCATCATCGGTATCGATTGTTCTATAAAAAGAATGACATTCTGTGCTTCAGCCTCATTTAAGAAGGAAACGTCCAGGCACTGAGCGGTGGAATTTCAACGTCTGCTCCCTGAAGAATCTTGCCCTGAAGAAATTTGATAAACGAGCATGGCTTGATTATTTTTTTTTACCCACACCGTCTTTTCTGAAAAATAGAAATTTAGAAAATTTGGAGCACAATTTTGATAAACAATGTTGGAGAAACAGACTACATGTTACTCAGTAAATGAAGTTATCGGTATCCCGTCTAAGTACCTTTCGGTTACCACGCTCAGCAGCGTCTGATGCGATCTTAATCAGTGTTACTTAAAAAACGTTCTCGCCACACTTTTCTTTTTACGAGAGAACCTTCTGAAAAGCCTTTCATATTTTCAAATCAAATATCTTTATTGATATTCTGATCTATCAGCTGTTACGTACCCCGTAACTGGGTGTCTGACCCAGCAGAGAAAGAAGAATCCGTTGGAGTCTGGTGGTACTATATTCAAAAGTGTTTATTAGTAAAATAAGCAAATCAATAACAATAATGCAAATATATAGATAACACGTTAGCAATAATAAATCTAAAAGTGTGGGAATAATAATGAGCAATAATGAACAAGCTCTATCGATGTCCAGGGGTAGATGAATTTTCATAGAAAAGTATAAAGTTCAGTTCAGTTCATGCGTGCTGAGGTCGATATGGTTGTTGTGTTGTAATCGTTGGAGAGAGAGAGGGAGAGAGAGAGAGAGAGAGAGAAGAGAAAGAGAGAGAGAGAGAGAGAGAGAGGAGAGAGAGAGAGAGAGAGGAGAGAGAGAGAGAGAGAGAGAGAGAGAGAGAGAGAGAGAGAGAGAGAGAGAGAGACAGAGAGAGAGAGAGCGATGTAACAGCTACAGTCAGGCAAACCTTCCTTTGCGTTCTTGATCCGTCGTGTCGTTGAGGCCATTCAGTCATGACCCCTCTGTCATTCAGCTAGACCGCTCTTCAGTGGTGGACTCGTCACTCTGGCATGAGTGGACACACACTCAGGTCCCCACCGGCCCTGCTATAACACTGTGAGTTAAACTGATCCACCTCCTGGTTCAGTCTTCGAAGCCCCCACACCTTCCCGCGGGCTCCAACACTCAATTATTGTCCACTAGTGTGTCTCCTGGTGTGTCTGAAGGGCGTCTCTCCAGACCTGACTTTTATCCCTACTCATGGGGTCTCAGCTATCAATCAGTTTTGAATGGCTGTGTCGATCAAACCGGCCCACTCCGGCTGTCCACTGAGGAATGATAATGAACAGGATGGTATAAGATCAATGACCCTCTCAGAAGCGGTGAATCAACAAGCCTCTCTCCCCTCTCTTTTCTGTACCAGATGTTACCGCATGTTTTCTTTTCCTCTCTCTCTCTCTCATGAGCAGCATAGCAACAATAATGGTTTGTGATTCTCGCGGGGGGGTGGGGGATATGAGCAACTCTGCACCCCATTGTCCATCAGAACTGTTCATCCTCCATAACAATGAAATGTCTCTGAATATTGTTCTCGACGTCGTTTATATGCTTAGAAGAACAAATGTACAGTGTCTTTTATTGTGAAACATGTGATCACCTATTATTGACACTTTCGTCATTCAAATGACTGGAAATGACGAGAACAAGCGAGAAAAATTCCCCTTCAATAAGGTTTACTTCATTTCAACTGCCGAGCTAATGTCCCGACCCCAGCTTTGGAAGCGAATGTGCTCCGCCGATGTGTCAAAATAAATCTCTTGGAAAGTGATTGTCGATGTTGATTGTTCGGGATGACTGCCTTTGTTAGAAACAATACCGATCAGAAAATGTCGCTTTTCAGCAGCTGAAGCCTGGTGCCTTAGAAATTATTTTGGCAACGCTCATGTTATTTTATGCATATAAGTTAATAACTTGTAACACTCTTGGGGATCCGAATTCATGGCACTGTGACAGAGTGAACAAAACCATTTAATGTATGTGTTTGTGTAGCTGTTTGTCCCTAATGCGACTCATGTGATAACCACACTAATTGCCTCAGTGGAATTACTTTGAATTGCATATAACTCTGTATAACCGATCACCGGTCCATACAAACCTTTGAACGCGGCTTTGAACAGAATATGGGGCATCCAGCGATTTACTACATCGCGGGCGTTTTCTATCCTACAGTTGTAGCGATCGGTGTCCCTGGTAAGATACTGGAGCTGGTCACTTTCTGCATAGCGCCGTCGTATTGCTTCTGTTCCGCAGCACTGTTCGGAGAACAGCATAGATGGTACCATCGCCTGAATTGTGTTTCACAAATTGAGGATTCAAGCAAATAATATGTATTTTAATTCAATTTCCATATTTTCCCGATATGAGGTTTTTTTTCTTCTCTTTTGTCAAATATGTTGTTGCCAATAGTTTCATAGTTGGACCTTGCTCGGCTTTCTGAAGCGACAGTGATCGCTTTTCCAGATCGGCAGCTTTTTCGAGTGACCGGCCAGTCGAATATCGACACGCAGGTCTGTTGTTCCATAAGTAAATGAATTATAATTTATGCTTTAAACCTCCCGAATTTCACTTCAAATAATCCCTATAGTTGTTTCACTACTAAAAATGGAAATGGCGTTGCTCATGGTGATGTTTGCTGGAGCGATCTATCGCTCATGGATAGGTGAGTCGTGGAGATCAGATGCCTCGCTCTAAGCTGTCGGAAAGTCGCCAGTCCATTGTGGTCCTCCAGTAGGAGCTGGCTGGCACACATTGAATTTCTACTTTTCACTTCCAAAACACAGACCCTGCATAGTATTGGAAGAATACTGGGCATTCGCACAGTTGCAGCTGACGATAATGTTGTTTTGTTTCTAATTTCTTGCAGTTAATTTAACGGCGATTGTGATCCTATCTCGGGGAAAAATGCGGACTCTCCAGATGCATCACCCGTTACCTGGTTGGAATGGCAACGGCGGATCTGATGGTGGTTATCGTTGTTGCTTTAGTGCATCAGACCAACAATATCTACATTTATTCTAGATCCCTGCTCATCACTCCTGTATGCGCAGTGTCAACTGTATTATTTGTTGTGACAAGAGACTGTTCTGTTTGGTTTACGGTCAGCTTTACCTTCGATCGTTCCATCGCCATCTGCTGTCGAAAGCTCGGGGAACGATACTGCACTGAGAGAACAGCAACGGTGGTTATGTTGACCGTAATTATACTGAGCTGCGGAAGAAGTGTCCCGTTTTACTTTGCCATTGAACCTTATGTCATCATTGACAACATACCGTGGCGTTGCGCCTTCACACATGAATACGCTACTTTACCTGTATGGAAAGGAGTCGAATTGCTGGACAGCATTTTAACACCGTTGCTACCAATCGGCTTAATTCTAATGTTCAATGGGTTAACAATAAGACATATAATTGCGGCAAATAGAGTCCGCAGAGGGCTTCGGAACAGCAGTGATAATCAGAAGGATACCGAGGTGGAAAACCGCAGAAAATCGATGATTTTATTGTTTGCAATATCTGCAAATTTCATTTTATTTTGGATACCCTATGTAGCTCATTCCCTGAAATGGCAAGCGGAAAACTTTTTTTTATGAGGACAAATATTTGAGTTCCCCGCTATATATACTGCAACAATTTGGGTTCATGTTGCAAATTCTGAGTATGTGCACCAATACTTGTATCTATACACTGACACAGAGGAAATTCAGGCAAGAATTGAAGAATGGAGTGAAGTATGTGTTTACATTAAATGGTCATCTGTGTTGATAACGCCCACTCTAATTGCAATTCAGCGAAGTTTCGAATAAAACAGTTTGAAAATGAGTAGGTTTTGCAAATACGTCATAAATTCAAACATTCATGTCCCTGCTCATCATGAGATAAACGAATTCCAAACTATCGCAGAGAGTTGACAATCATCCGGGAAACGGTGCTGCAGCATAAAAGCCAGGAACAACAGGCTCC
Organism: Hemitrygon akajei; assembly: GCF_048418815.1. Taxonomy (NCBI): domain Eukaryota; kingdom Metazoa; phylum Chordata; class Chondrichthyes; order Myliobatiformes; family Dasyatidae; genus Hemitrygon; species Hemitrygon akajei. The sequence continues at coordinate 1,118,285 of NW_027332010.1, forward strand.
GTGACAGTTTCAGACTGACTAACTCACACTGATATCAGTGTTTTCCTATGTTCCATTGACTGCTCGATTTATTACAGTTATTAATTTCTAGGATTGCACATTATCTTTTTGGACGGAGACGTAGCCTAAAGATTTATATTCCTCATGTATGTGGATGAAATAAAGTCAATTCAATCTCAAGGGGAGGAATGACTTCCGGACATCTCGGGGTTCAGATGTTTTAAAATGTTCAGAGTCGGGTAAAAGAGAGTAAAGGGAAAACCTTTTAAACACAGTGAGAGTGTGATAGTGTCACAGATGCGAAAGGGAGGACACTGTGATGGGATTGTATGTTAATAGACTGTGATTGAAACTCAGAAGTAGGAAGGGAACCGACACTCGTTTCGGAGAATTCTGTGGGGAGCTGCCTTTACCAAAACAAAAACAACAAGCGGAGACAGTGACAGATAGGGAGATAGATTTTGGACTGGTGCCATTTTGACACGGTTGTTGTCACAGACAAATTAAACTTCACCAATATTCATGGGCACTTCGTCTGTTTACAAAGGTTTCGATGTGACAGAATTTCTCGGTTACGTCCGAGAAGGAGTCTGATCACAATGAGCGGGCAGGTACTAGATCTAGATCTAGTACTGGAAAGTGAAACGGGTCGGGTAACAGATCTTTTTGCGGGTCAGCATTTCAGAACGATAGGACACAGCTATTCGAAATTTACTAATACCTTATAGTGGGATAGGAGCAGACAGTATAGAAAGTATTTAATTGATGCTATTAGGTAGGAACTTGGTAGCCAAATTTTGGATTGGTTCTGTTCCTTCAAATGCTCAACAGAAATATGGAGATTGTTAATGGAACACTAGATCGGGTTTCAGTATAGGCTTGTTTCATTGAGGCGGAGAACGGATGGTCCCTAAAGTAATCCTGGTTGGTAAGAGATAATGAAAAGCTTTTCAAGAAGAAGAAAGAAATATACTTAAGGTTTGGGACGAAAGGATCAGGCAGGGCTATGATAAGACACAGTGTAGCCAGGAGGAATTTAACAATGGACTTAGAAGAGTTAGAAGGGGACATATGTGCCGGAACACGCAAACGTTCCGAGCTGGAAACAGGCAAAACATGAAAATAACTCTTTCCCCAGTGCTACAAGGGATGTAATTCAGGTAATCAGAGTAAGGAAACGAAGATATTGCTGCGCTTTAGGACACGACATTTGTGTCATCACTGGCCACAGAGAATGGCAAATGTGATGCCTTTTTTCAAGAAATCTAATGCAGTCCTGAGAGTTACAGGCCAGTGAGTCTTCGGTCAGCGGTGGGCAAGCTATACGAAATGTTTCTAAGAGACAAAATGTATAAGAATCTGGAGAAACGCATCCTGGTTGGGGATAGTCAGCATAGCTTTGTGAGGTCAGGTCGTCCCGTATGAGCCAGAATAATTTCCATGAAAAAGTAAAAATTTGGTAGATGAAGACAGAACAGTCGAGCTGATGTATATTAATTGTTAAGGTGTTTGACTGGGTTCCCCATGGAACACGCATTGAGAACGTCAGATCGCCTGGGATCTCGTGCAAACTGGCTGCACTAGATTCAGGACTAGCTGAGCAAGGGAAGGCGGATGAGGCAGTGAAAATCCTTAACAAATATGCTAAAGAACAAAGCTAAACCAGATGTGCGTGATTGCGACCCCCATATACTAAGAGGTGAAAATGAATCAGTCTCTGATATTCACATGTTCCTGCAAATTTATTTCAACGAATTAAAGCAGCCACTTGCAAATAGTGAGATCCTACTGTAAAAGAAAGGGTTCATTCAAACATCCTTTCAATACAATCCGAACAATCACCCGACTGCCGTCCGTTCATTCACGCACGCACAACCTTTAACTTTAACTTTATGCCTTTTGGAAATCAGGTCAACTTTTACTCGCTTAGCTATTCACAGTAACAGAAATTTTGACCAGTGTTGCCCAAACTTTTGCTTTCCACTGTATTTAAGACAGACTTCGAATATATTTTTACATAGTAGTCCAATTAAGTGTAATGGAGAAAAGACAGGTAGGTGGAGATGACTCAAGTGTCAGGTCGGCTAATACATTTTCTCATCATTGACAGATCATGGTGAGTCAGGGATTCTACTGTGGTGCACTCTGATGGAGAGTCTATGAACCTACGTTGAGACAATCAAAGTTATTTGTCTGTAAATACAGATTCTTGTACCTCACTGAACTTTATTGCACGGTGTGATTCAGAATTTACGTCCCTGTGTGGGTTCGAGGATAAATCTCTTTGTTCGGTGGGGGACTCGTGTTGGACCACGTGGGTGAGGTACAGAGCGATTTAGGGCTGGGTGTCTAGCGGTTTCCCGGTCAGCATGATTAATTCGGGAGACTCTGCAATTACAAAGGACTTTGATTTGTTTAATTGGAGTGGACACCTTCATAAATACGTGTTGGGAAAATGGCCGGAATATGAGGAGATTTTAGGTCACCGTAGCTGTGAAGGGAAAAGGTCTAGAGATGCTACTATCGATCTACTGTCAGAGAGGGGGCAGCAGGGGGAGCAAATCAAATCAGAACATTCATAAACCACACTGTTCGGGGTACAGCAGCTTAAAGATATTGCTAAATATATCGGAATATATGTGCTCGGAGACGATTTTTCAGAGCTTTTCCAATCAACCAACCATCAGAGAGCAATACATGGCCTAGATGACTCCGAGGAAAAGAAATTAACTATAATGTGCTTACATCCAATTATACATTCAGCTTCACGAGATATACAACGAGATTATGGGGGAACAGGTGTTGGTTTGAAGGACTCAATAATAATTGTTATGGGTCTTGACAATCGGCATTAGAGCTGGAACATTTAAGAAAAGAATCTCAAATAAACCGTTGAGGACAGTTGCATCTCACAGTACCGATGAATATAAAACGGGACTGGAACCCACACACACTGAGGCATGGGTCCTGAGGAACATGAGTAGAGCGTGGAAAAGGAGATACAAAGGCCAATAAAACTCTCTAATAGGAAGGTGATGCATATTAAATATCAGCCTGTCTGGAGAAATGAGAGAAGGGGACCTCCCTGGCACACAAAGGGCAACAAAGGACAGAGGAACTGGAACAGGGCTAGCAACAGGGCGAACTGAAGGTGGAGTAATTAAATGCTGCAACTGTGGTCAAGGGGGGCACATTAAAAATAATGCCCAAACCTGAGACGTGAAAGAGCACAGGAAAGCTGTTTTTCCTTCAAGGGGCAAGCAAGACGGAGGCTACAAAATAATTTGATTCACACACTACCATCCAGGGAATTGCACGCTGAGCCCCAAAGACCGTATCAAACCTCAGCAACATGGGTGTGTGACAAAAAGTTGAATGGAATCGGACGACCTCTGGTTAGTGGAAGGGTTTCAGACACCCTGTTACTTTGTTATGGACACTGCCAGATCTCGAAAACACCGTCAACACCACTAATGTAAAAGAGAGCAGACTGGAAGATACAATGTAAAATTATCCTACGTGGATTCACAGGACATTAACAAGTGGGACATACTGTATAAGTGTACAACTGAAATTTAGAATAGGAGACATAGTGCTGAAACATTCCATAGTGTTGGTGAAGTAACCCAGGTATTAGGAACATATAGTGGAGAGTGATTATATGGCCAAAATCTAATTTGTTTTGAGCCAATTAATTGTATGATTTGGAAGATGCAAATAGCATGAATACATACACAACATATAGATCGCTAGGATAATATGAGGATAGAATATGCACAATGGGTGAAGTGTGGATCAAACCGGAGGAGATGAGCAATGATCAGAAGGTGCAGAAATTAGTGCAAAGAACTCAGACTTATTTCTAAGGCACTAGCATGACTGCGGAAAGATTGCTGGCAGTTTGTCCATTCAAGGTCCAGATTCCCAAACCGTAGAAGCAATGTGGGTTTCCGCCAAAACAAAAGAGAAGGATGTCGGTTATGTAATACAGAGTTTGCTACAACAAGGAGTTCTGAGGCCGGTAGTCTCCACTAATAACTCACCCATATGGCCAGTGAAGAAACCAGTTGATAGCTGGAAGTTCACAATAGACTCTCGACAGCTTGAAATCGGTTACGAAACTGCCTGTTCCCCGAGAACTGAAAGGGCTGTGGCACCTTCCGGGGCTGGCAGGCTACTGTAGGGATCACATTGATGGATTTTTCAGTAAGGCAGCTTCTTTAATGGAATGAACGAATCTCATTGGAAGTGGCGACAGCAGATACCACCCTCTCAAGAGTGCTGTTACAGGAGACGCATGGGAAGTTAAGGCCAGCAGTGTATGCATCACGCATGCTTTCAGCGGTTGAACAGGAGGGTATTGTGTATGAAAACCATCTGTTAGCCTTCTCTGAACGGTACAATATTTCGCCTACATATTGGGATTTAATCCACCTACAGTACTGACAGAACACATGCCCATACAATTACCGGTAGATGGAACGATTCAAAATGGTTGAGTAAGCCAATGAAGAGTCATTAGATGGACATTGCTATTGCAAGGAATACATATTAGTGTAAAGGGTATAAACACAACGTTGATGTCAACCGTTGACCTGCTGTACCAAGGAAGTGAAAATGCGACTCAGGTTATGATAGCAAATGGTCTCTAGGGTCTGTTTGTATCAAAAACAAAAACAGAAAAGAGTGAAAGATCAGATTAAGTAATGACTAAGAACAAAGGTACAAAGGCACAGATTGTTTGTGTATGGATCCTCATCAGACAAGGATGGTGAGAGGATAGCTGGGTGAGGCACATTTGTAGAGGGTGGAATTGGCCAGGAAATGTATACTATAGCATTAAAGTTACCGAAACCCATGAGTGCGTAGGCAGCGGAATTGGCAGCTGCAGCATATCTAGTTAGAGAACCAGGAACTTTTTCACCAGAGTCAGACATGCAATCTGATCGTATTTAGTTTTTTACAGCTTTACAGATCATTTGCCTCTGTGGGCAGCCAGAGGGCTTGTTTCAACTGGTCGGAAGCTCCTCGCATCTGCTCCTCTATTACAATATATATTTAAGGAGGCAAAGGGAGAAATATGGATTCATGAAGGGAAATAGAAGTGTTGACGAATTGGTGAAGCAAGGTGTTTTATTTTGACAGAAATGGCAGCCACGGATTGGGGAGACTGGGTGGCAGAAGGAACAACCGATTACGATTAAGGATTGACCAAGAAGCTGAAGAAATACACACACACACACACACACACACACACACACACACACACACACACACACACACACACACACACACACACACACACACACACACACACACACACACACACACACACACACACACACACACACACACACACACACACACACACACACACAGAGCCAGGGTCTAAAATATACAAAGAACAGAAGAGACTATCTATCAAAGATGGAGTTGTCCTTCATGAATGAAAGCTTACGGTTCCAGAGGAAGGAAGAAACCAGATGACCCGCAGGTACCATAATGCATGGGGACACCAGGGATGCAAATACACCCCAGAAAAGATCAAGAAAGAGGGCTGGTGGCCTAAGAAGAAAGTTGCTGTTGATATTTTGTGAAAAGTTGCTTGATTTTGTGTACAATTTAATCCTCACAGAAATGTCAGGAAAAGAGGCCTTCAACACACATTGCCAGTAGAAGAGCCTTGGACGACTTTACAAATAGATTAAATTATTTTTCTTACCGCCCGGCCCGGGAGGATACAGATATACCGTGGTAACAATAGATAGCTTTATGACGTGGGTGAATAAATATTCAATTGCTGGGTCTACCTCGGTGTATCGAAACGGATTAAGGCACACAAGCATTCTCAGCTATGACAGACACAGCAAAGACCACTGCAAAAATATTTTCGGAAAGGAAATTAACTTGACGGGAACTACCCCAGAGTACCCAAATAGATTATGGCAAACTTTTCGCGGCCCAAATAATGGAAGATGTCATGGCATTTTTAGGGATCAAACGGATATTTCATAAACTCCGTAGACCGCAATCAAGAGGAAGTGTGGAAAGGAACTGGTGAATTTCGTTGCGATGACGTCAACCATGACTGAGACAGAGTAAATTTGCTCCAGTGGCAGTACGCCGGACCAACGTGTTAACAGTGATGTCACTGATTGGAAACACTGAGTGAACAACAAAAAAAGGTGCCTTTTCAATGGACACGGGTGATACTATCTGACAAAGGAGAATTAGAGGTCTGAAATTTATATTATGCTCAGTAATGAAGGAGAACTTCCAGATCCAATGCACTGATACAGATGAATATCTGTGGGAGTACGGTGTTACTCAGTTCCACCAATTCCTCACTTGACTGCAGCCTGGACATGTGTTGTGTAGGAGGCAAGGGAGATAATCCATCACTGGACGGAACACACTAAACTAATGCACACGCTGGTAAGCAAAATGAACTATTCAGCTCCCAGGCTTTTGGAGTAAGTTATAAAATTGGGGGATTAACGTACAAATATATCCGTGGATAAGAACAGTAACACATGCTGCTGTAATGCCAATTTAATGTACCCTCATAACTAATTGATCAGTGTATATCAACCGCGAAGACGGAAGGCAGAACTAATGGAAAAAAAGAAATCGAGGATAATTCTTTCATGAAATAGCAGAGAATGCGGTCACTATAAATTCGGCGAATTTAGTTAGTGAACGTTAGTATTTTATATAGAAAATAATTGGTCAATGGGGTTCCATCGGAGTCCTCCGGGCAGCCAGTTGAATGAGTGATTCCAATATAATTATCTTTGGATGAAGAGGAGGCAGATATTGGCCAGAAGATCAAGTCTGATCAAGGACAGGGGAAGCCACAGGTTGTCTTTGTTTTCTCCGATTTGTTGGTCCTGTACCGGACTCTTGGTCTGAGATAATGTAAGTAGAACGCTCCCGGATGAGCAGCTATTTACTCTGTAAATTGCCAGACCTACAAAAGAAGCAATCGTAATCTCGTTAGACTCTGTCTGCTGTCCTCTTTGAACTGGTCTGGACCAGTAAGAGTTAAATAAACACAAGTAAACAAGGCAGGGGTAGGCAAAGCCAGAATATCATGTTGGCTGTAGCCCTGTGCAATGACTAGTGAGAAGATGTCCCAGATAGCTTCGGTGACGGTGAGCCAATGGGATGGAGTTCCAACTGTTCAAATACTGAGGAACATCTAACAGTCTTCAGCCAATGAGAGACCAGCCATCGCGTATAAGAATGAGCCCACGGACACACGGAGACCTGGAGCGCCAGGAATGCCTAGCCAGCGAAGAGTGCTTTTCCCCTGCAGAGAAAAACTGTTGGGGATTCGGTCCAATCCCTGTGTAACCCTACATTGCCACGCCGTGCAACATCGAAACCGGCCCAGTTATCCCGTCTCTCTGCCTTTAACGTTCTGATTACTTTTGACTGCACTGATGTAGATTATCCACAATCCCATGTGCTATCAGAAAATTGGGAGACATGAGGATGTTCCTAGAAGTTTGTAACAGTTCCTATCAATTGGGGAAATTGTCAGTTCCCTTACCCAGAGAACAAGGGCAGTTTTATCGAAATATTAAAGGAAAGGAAAATATCCAAGAGCTTGTCCCTCTTTTCCGAAGCAAAATTCGGTGAGGGTAAATGAACGTCATGATTCCAAAGACAACTACGAGTCCAAAAATGGATCGCCTAGAAAAACAAGAGAAAATATGGATTTAAAATAATTTGATTTACACTGGAAATAAGAGCACATACCACACTCGTGTGTTACAGGTTGAACTCAACATGAAGAGAATATTTGCGTTTTGTTGTCTAACAAAGAAGGAAAAGGAGGACTCAAGTTTGTATTATGCAGTGTGAATAAGAGAAATCCCAGCTCCAACACGCGATACAGATGATAATATCTGGATTATGTTGCTTGCGAGTTGCCACAAATCCTTCACATGATTGCAGGCTAGACACGTGCTGTGGTGGAAGCAAGTGATTAAATAGACCTATGGACTAAACTCACAAAAGTGATTAAACACACGCTGATAAGGCAAAGGAAATATTGAGTGAACCAGGCTTTTGGTGTAAGTTTTGGAATTGGGGTACAAATGTTCGAATACACCATGGCTGAGAATGGTATCACATGCTACTGTAATACGACTTTTATGAAACATATAAATTGTATTGTTCAATATATATCATCCGAGATGGAAAACTGAAGTAATGGTGTGGTGGCCATTATAGAGACTTGAATGGTGCAGCGGCAGGAATGGGTACTCTAAGTGCCAGGCTTTAGATGCTTCAGAAAGGAGAGGGAGAGAGGAAAAAGAAGTAGGGGCGTGCACTGTAGGTCAGAGATAATGTAACGGCCGCCGAAAAAAAAAGTATGTTATGGAGGAGTTGTTTATAAAGTCTCTGTGGGGTGGGAAGTTAGGAATAGGACCAATCAGGTGTGACAGTGCAAAAGTGTGTATGGAACCGGAGGAAATAACGGAGGTACCTAATGATTACTTTGCTTCAGTATTCACTGTGGAAAAGGAGCTTGGCGATTGTAGGGATGACTTGCAGTGAACGGAAAGGCTTGAGAATGTAGATATTAAGGAAGAAGATGTGCTGGAGCTTTCGGAAAGCATCAGGTTGGATAAGTCACCGGTCCAGACGGGATGTACCCCAGTCTAATGTGGGAAGCGAGGGAGGAGATTGCCGAGCCTTTGTCAATATGAGCTTTGCATCATCAATGAGGACGGGAGAAGTTCCGGAGGATTGGAGGGTGCCGATGTTGTTCCCGTATTCAAGAAAATGAGTAGGGATAGCCCAGGAATTTATAGGCCATTGAGTGTTATTTCAATGGTTGGTAAGTTGATGAAGAAGGCCCTGAGAGGCAGTTTATGAACATTTGGGGAAGCATAATCTGATTAGGAATAGTCAGCATGGCTTTGTCAAAGGCAGGTCGTGCCTTACGAGTCTGACTGATTTTTTTAAGGATGTGACTAAACACATTGATGAAGGTAAAGCAGTAGATGCAGCGTATATGAATTTTAGCAGGGCATTTGATAAGTTACCCTTATAAGCTTATTGGGAAAGTAAAGAGCCATAGGATCCAAGGGGACATTGCTTTGTGGATCCAGAGCTGGCTTGCCCACAGAAGGCAAAATGTGGTTGTAGACGGTTCATACTCTGCATGAGGACTGTGACAAGTGATGTGCCTCAGGGATCTATTCAGGGGCCCTTACTCTTCGTGATTTTTATACATGACCGGGATGAGTAAGTGAATGGATGGGTTAGTATTTCTGCTGATGACACAAAGGTTGGAGGTGTTGTGGATAGTGTGGAGGGCTGTCAGAGTTTACAGCGTGGCATTGTTAGGATGCAAAACAGGGCCGACAAGTTACAGATGGAGTTCAACCCTGAAAAGGGTGAGGTGGTTCATTTTGGTAGGTCAAATATGACGGCAGAATATAGCATTAATGGTAAGATTCTTGGCAATGTGGAGGATCAGAGGGATTTTGCGGTTCGAGTCCATTGGACATTCACAGTTTCCACGGAGGTTGACACAATGGCTGAGAAGGCATACGGTGCATTGGCCTTCATCAATCATGAAAATGGTTTTAGGAGCCGAGAGGTAATGTTGCAGCTATATGGGACCCTGGCAGTCCCCATTTGGAGAAATGTGCTCACTTCTGGTCGCCTCACTACCGGAAGGAAGTGAAAACCATAGAAAGGGTGCAGAGGCTATTTACAAGGGTGTTACCTGGATGGAGGAGCAAGCTTTATGAGAATAGGTTGAGTGAACTCGGCTTTTTTCTCCTTGAAGCGACGGAGGATGAGAGGAGACTTGCTAGAGTTGTATAAGGTGAGAGAAGCATTGATCAAGTGGACAGTCAGAGGCTTTTTTTCCCCCCAAGTCTGAAATGGTTTGCCATCAAAGGGCACAGGTCAAAGGTGCCGGTGAGTAGCTACAGAGGACATGTCAGGGGTAGTTTTTTTACTCAGAGAGTGGTGAGTGCGTTGAATGGGCTGCTGGAAACAGTGGTGGAGGCGGAAACCATAGTGTCTTCACCATATAATCATATAACAATTATAGCACGTAAACAGGCCATCTCGGTCCTTCTAGTCTGTGCTAAACGCTTTCTCTCACCTAGTTCAACCTACCTGCACTCAGCCCATAACCTAACATTCCTTTCCTGTTCATATACCTATCCATATTTTTTTATTTAAATGACAAAATAGAACTTGCCTCTACCACTTCTACTGGAAGCTCTTTCCACACAGCTGCCACTCCCTGAGTAAAGAAATTCCCCCTCATATTACCCCTAATCTTTTGTTCCTTAACTGTCAACTCATGTTCTCTTGTTTGAATCTCTCCTACTCTCAATGGAAACACCCTATTCACATCAACTCTATCTATCCCCCTCATTATTTTAAATACCTGTATCAAGTCCGCCCTCAACCTTCTACGCTCCAAAGAATAAAGACCTAACTTGTTCAACCTTTCTCTGTAACTTAGGTGCGGAAACCCAGGTAACATTCTAGTAAATCTCCTCTGTACTTTCTCTAATTTCTTGACATCGTTCCTGTAAATCGGTGACCAGAACTGTAGACAATTCTCCAAATTTGGCCGCACCAATGCATTGTACAATTATAACATTACATCTCACCTCCGATACTCAATGCTCTGATTTATAAAGGCCAGATTACCAAAAGCTTTCTTCACCAGCCTATCCCCATGAGATTCCACCTCCAGGGAACTATGCACCATTATTCCTAGATCACTCTGTTCTACTGCATTCCTCAATGCCTTACCATTTGCTATGTATGTCCTATTTTAATTATTCCTACCAAAATGTAGCACCTCACACTTATCAGCATTAAACTCCACCTGCCATCTTTCAGTCAACCCTTCTAATTGGCCTAAATCTTTCTGCAAGCTTTGAAAACCTACTTCATTATCCACAACGCCACCTGTCTTAGCATCATCTGCATACTTACTAATCCAATTTACCACCACATCATACAGATCATTTTAAGACACTGTTGGATTTGTACATTGTGCTTAGAAAAATAGAGGGCTTTAGGTAAGCATGGTAATATTCGGCGCAACTTCGTGGGCGGAATTGCCTGGATGGTACTGTAGGTATTGTATGTTCTATATGAAAAAAAGAATAAAAAATGATAATAATAAGAGATTTCTGGAAAGATAGATATGTCCAGCAGAATGTTTACAAAGATTATGTTTTAACTTCCAATTTCGAAGTCAGTTCTCAGGAAACACGTTGAAATAAAGCTTTAAAATTCAGACCAACTATCAATGTGATAGATGGGTCACATGTGAGAGAGAGAGAGAGAGAGGGAGAGAGAGAGAGAGAGAGAGAGAGAGAGAGAGAGAGGAGAGAGAGAGAGAGAGGAGAGAGAGAGAGAGAGAGAGGAGAGAGAGAGAGAGGAGAGAGAGAGTAGAGAGAGAGAGAGTATAGGGATGTTCGAACGAACAGGAAACACATGATTTTCTGAAATATATAGTATTTGTGGGCACAGAAGCGGCGGAAGCTGTAATGCTATTACTCAGTCTCACGTTTATTCTCGCCAGAACCATGCAGATAGTTGTGGACTGAACATCAGAAACAAGTGACAATGGGGAGTCAAGGCGATTATGCAGTATCACTTTGTTTTTACTAGCAGCAGAGCTCCATAGTTTGAGGAACGTGTGCAATAAATTGTTTTGTCACTGCCGATGTTTCCGACATTCTAAGTGTTTTCTTTTTTTTTTTAATTTGCTAGAACAGCCCTGACTTGCATTTTACACCTTGTGCTTCTCTGCCCTCTATCTACAACTTCACTATTGCTGTCACCACAGTCACCAAACGTATGGCTCGGTAAATGGCCAAACTCTATTAGAAATCTTTTTGCTGAAACGACCACATTCCCATCTACTTTGCAAAAAAATTACGCATATCTCCTAATTTTTCGCGGAAGAGAAACATTTCCTAAGTTTTGTTGGTACCGACCATACGTGAAATGCTTCCTGACGTTTGTCTGAACTCTCCCTTTTACCAGTCTCCACCTATGGCCGGTGCCTTTGATGATAGATTAACTTTGCAGTCGCAGTAGGCTTCGTTACTTATACTCTTAATGATTTTGAAGACCTTTATCACTTCTTCCTTAATTATATATCTACCTGGGCTGAAGGATTTAGTTATTTCAATCGTTCTTCTTAGCTCATACCCTATAGACATGGGATAATTCTAGTCTCCCTTCTCTGAACTGTCTCCAGTACCTTCAAATCCCTCATGTAATATGGAGATCAAGATTGTACACAGTACTCATAGTGTGTGCTTACAAGCGCGTTATACAGATTAAAGTAAACGTCTCTGAAAATGAACTCCACTGAACGCAATGCATAGACCAACATTCTATTATCCTTAATCGCTTCTGTGCATTGACTAGATGTTGATAGTGTTGAGTCTAACACGACATCTAAGTTCTTCTCATACCATGAACTCTATAACTCACGACCTGCCATTGTGTCTATTTATGTCTGATATTTCTCTTCCTACATATAATACTTTATATTTGTTTACATTAAATGTTCTAATATTGATCTGCTCAAATCTGGATTTTGTTTAGATCTAACTGTATTGATTCTGTTGCCTGATTGTTATCGGCCAGTCACCCTAATTCGGTGTCATCTGCAAACATTTCTAGTTTATTTGTAATGTTCTTAGCAAAAATATTAATGTTAATTATAAAGAGTAGCCGTCCCAAAACCGATCCCTGCGGAACCCCACTTTTAACATTTTCTATGTGTGAAAATGATCCTCTCACCATAACTAGTTGTTTTCTACTTTTGAGCCAATTCTCCACCCATTCATACACCTTTCTGTGATTCCCTACTTCCTGCAGTTTGATAATTATAATAAGCTGAAAGTTTTTGTAAATGATATCAAAGGCTCTAATGTTTTCATGAATTTTATTTATCATAGAACTTCAGCATATTAGTTAAACACGATTTCTGCTTTCTGTGCCAATGCTGACATTCTGCGAACATGCTGGATCTTATCAGCTGCTTGCGTTTGTCATTCTTATATACAGGGACAACTGTAGCCAATTTCCACTCCGTAGGGACTTCCCCACTCGTCAAAAACTTCTAAAAATACATATTTAGTGTTTTTATATAGAACCACAGACCTCTATAAGTACTCTTGGATACTGCTGTCTGGCCCTGCAGATTTATTAACTTTCAGCTTTTTCAGATGAAGATGACCTCATTTGCTAAAGTCTCTAAGTCACTTAAAATGTCCTTATTTTTATCTACACCTACTAGCATATCGCTGGCATCTTCACAGGTGAATGCTTCAGTAACCTATGTGTTAACAGCATCTGCTATGTCATTCTCAGCATAGTGTAACATCTCACTGTTATTCCTAATACACTTAAGTTCTTCCACGACATTTCCATTACTACTACATTATTGAAAAAAAGTAATCTTTGGTTCTGTCTTCGGCAATATACTTCTCAACCTGCCGTTGGACAATGTGAGTTTCCCTCTTACTCTAGCTCTCAATTTCCCATATCTCCTACGGTTAACATCATTAATATGTTTCTGTTTTCCTTATCTAGCTGTCTTCAAGATTTTAGGTATATCTTTATTCATCCATGTCATCTTCTATAGAACTGCTATGTATAGCCACAGGAAAAGCATCTCAGGGTTGTCTGTGGTGTCATATGGGTACTCTGATAATAAAATTTTACTTTGAAATTTGAAAATTGATCTATTGTTTTTATTGCTTCTCCCGACCTTGGGTATGAACGTTTCCTGCATTGCCTGTATCATCTCTTTAAATCGGTTCCATTGCTGCTTAACTGACTCAATGTCAAGCAGTTCCTTCCAGTTCAACTTCTAAAGACTTAGCCGTCTCTTCAGAAACTTTACCTTCCCGAAATTGAATGCACTTGTTTTGGTTTTTACTCTTACACTCACAAAAAACTTCGAGACTAACAATGCTATGATCACTTGTTCCAGAAGGCTCAACAACTTCCCCACTCAAAACTCTACCGTGATTGTTACAGAATATCAAATCTAGACAGGATTCTCCTCTTGTTGGTGCATGAACATACTGAGTCAAGAAACAGTGGATTAACGTTTCCTCTAGTCCATTAGTCACTGGGTTCTCCCACTCCGTATTTCTGAAATTAATGTCACCCTTAACTGCAACTCACACTCACAACTTGCTTTAAAAATATACTGATGGAGAAATATGTAACGAGGACTTATATAAAAAAACTATTGTAAATATGGGGATGATTACCCACGGGACGATGTGACGTGTGGTATTTAAACGAAGCCAGAGCAGAAGGATGTTTAATTGAGGATTGAGTAGAAAGTCGGCTGCAAGCTAAAATACAAGGGAAGTGGTCAGAAGAAGCAGTCATGCGTTGCATGAGGTCGTGTCCGGGCTTGAAGAGAAAAGAAGTTCACCTTAAGGAGAAGCCTAATAACTTACAAAGAAAGTGGGTGCGAGAACCATCAATAATGATGCATTTGAACAAGTTTTAGAAAGCTTATTATAGAAAAGAGTGAGTGATAAGAAGCATTTTAGCTTCCAGCAAAGTGGAAGGATTGGGAAAAATTTGCACTGATTTAAACAGTTTATGAATGTAATTCCTAAATCATTATTAGAAAAGAAACATAACACTAGCGATGAGAAGAAGATTCCAGACCAGATAGAAAAGTTGCAGGACAAACCTGCCCACTCAGAGAGATATGAAATTGCTTTTTGAAATGGGAGGGCATGTAGTGACGCCGCTCCGTACGGTTATGACGATGATAGATTGCCTCGTTCCAAATATCTCTTACCAGTGTACAAACCGAAGAACCCTGTACTGCTCTAGAACGTTTCCCCATGTGCGAACAGAGAGAAATCGCAATGTAAGGATACGAGGCAGGAAACTGAAATAAGTATATAACATTCACTAATTCCTTTGTGTGTAAGCATCTGAGAGATTTTGCTCAGGAAATTGGGACATTAGTGCCTGCTGATGGTCACAATGAGCTGTTACAGACAACTGATCACCGGAGAGCAGTACACGGTCTAGGTACAGCAGATGAAAGGAAATTGATTTGAATGATTGATTTGCGGAGAATACAAGAGTAAGGTAGCAAGTGAAGAATTAAACAATCCCTTGTGTTATTTCTGGGTATGAACAGAGTATCTCGCTCGATGTGCTAACCAAATGTAACCAAACGTTAAATGTAAAATGTAACGGCAAGCACTCAACTACATTTACGTTAAACCTATAAATGTGTTCTAAGTGCCACAGTAAATAAACATTATATTTGGTGACGACTTTTAATCTCTCGCAGCACCAACGAATCTAGAAAGTCTTTGATATTGTTGGATCCATCTGTCCTTACACACAGTGAGGCATTGAGATTTAGTAAAAAAGTTCTAGCGTGTGCATAAGAAAGTGCAAGTGTGAGATTATAAGGGAGGTAAAGCACTAAAGGTATATACATTCACTGCATCAGTAAGGTGTAAAAGGCGATAGATCCGGATTGGATTTTGTTGAGGCAATGTTCCCAGTACAGTGTGCAAAGCTATTAATTCAATGGTGGTAATGGGGATTACTAACCCTGATACTATGCAACAAAACGTTCTTTCCTCTGAATCCTATCCTTGGACAGAGATTGGAGGTGAGTGAACTTGGACGGCGCTGGAGATCTGATGACGCGGTGACGTCATGTTAAAATAGGTTGAATATTAATTTACGGACGATGCGTAACTTCAGAGTCCATTTGCTTTAGACGAGAAAAGATTTCTTATTGTATGATTCTAATTTTAGATCTTTTTCTGAATTGTTAAACAATTAAAATTATGCCAGGTTGTGTGAAAGTTTATTGTGTGAATGCATTGAGAGCGTAAAATATTGAAGAAGGACTGGACATTTGTCACTTCACTTGAAATATAAAGAGACGTATTCGTGCGTGACTGAACGGAAGGCCGTCGTGTGCTTATTAGGTGTGTTGTGAGAGAATGTTTGAATTAATCCTCTATTTTAAAACACGACACGACTATCTGAAAATGTCTGTTTCGTTGAGTGGAATACATTTCCAGGACCTGATGTGAATTTCAGAGGGTGGGTTTCTTTCCGAAACTGTTAGTGTATCTGGGCCACTATCACCATCATTTACCTTCCCTGTGCTCTTTAGCATATCTGATAAGGAATTTCACCATTTAACTGTTTATTCTCCATACGCCAGTGACTTGCAACATATTTGAAAATAAGAATGTGCATGTTTGCATTTTTGTTTTATTTTGCCTATTTAGATATTTAGATTGCTTTAACTTGTCTGCTTTTGTATTGATTTCAAGAGGGAGACATGGATTCCACACCGGCTAGGTGAAATCAAGATGAAAGGGATCGAAATATGAATGTTTCTATTCCGGGTACGACAAACACACTGTTCAAGAATAAGTTGGCACGTATACTTGAAATTGGAATTTGAAATTCGCATTTGCGTGTATTGGTTAATTTGGAGAGCACAACAGATGCAGCTGAAAACTTTCAAATGTTGAATGTGAGTGTTCCATTGGATAAATTTGTTTCGCTATCATTGCAGCATCAGCAATGTAATATGCAAATTGAGGTCAGGTTATATAGCGTGCAGTTCCATTCTGAAATTCAGCATTTTGCATACATCGTCAGCAGTAATTAAATAAAATATTCAAGTTTGCAGGGTGGTCAAATTACAGTCGGTCTTTCAGAATACTGCAATGGCGGAGTGGAAGTTGTAACGTGAGTTAAAGTGTATACCTTCCTTGTGCAACATCACTGGCCACTGTCTTCCGGGCAGAATTCCCTCCTTTCAATTATCTAATCTGCCTTCTTTTAATAAGCCAACACTGAGTGTACACAACCAGGTTTCGCTCGATCCAGTTCCGTCTGACCCTCTGAATGTGCCTACCAAGCATAACCCGGTCAAACACCTTACATTATTAATACACCCCGCATTGACTGTTCTGTTTTTATCACTCTTTCAAGGAATTCAATCAGGCTCATAAGGGACGATCTGCTCCCACAAACGATGCTGACTTCCCATTCTGAATAGGTTGCACCAGATATTCATCAACCTCCTCTCTAATAATCCTCTCCAATAGCTTGCCCACTACTGACCGGATACCCATCGGCCTGTAACTCTCAGGACCATCCCTATTTCATTTCTTAAAAAAGAGAATTAACATTTGCCGTTTTCCAATTCCCTGGTAGACCTGTTGTAGACAGTGAAGATGCAAAAGTCATGTCCAAAAGCGCAGTAATATCTTCGCCAGCTTTCTCTAAATATGTGGGGTACGTACCTTTGATCACTGGTGAATGGTTTATTTTAATGTTTTACAAATTCCCAACGCATAATTCTTGACGTAGGCATGTCCCGGTATATCCGGCTTTTCACGCTGGATCCACATTCATCAAGGTCGCGCTCATTGGGGAATACTGAAGCAAAGTATCATTAAAAACTTTCACTGCCTCCTCGCAAGCCAGAAACATGTTTCCTCTTTAATGTCTGTTATGTCTCACCCTCTCTCCCGTCACCCTTCTGTTCTTTGTGTACCTTAATGCGACTGTCTAAGGCATATATGTCAAACTCAAGGCCCGCGGGCCAGATCCGGCCTGCGGTAGAATTATCTTTGGCCCACGAGATAATATCTAATTACTATTAAAGCTGGCCCCAGTAATCGAAGCGCCTATGGCGTATGATATGGCTAATGCTGAGTTTATTCAGGTACCAGGTTTTCCGGGTTTTTAGTGTTTATTCGGCAGTCTTGCTCGGCAGTCTTCTTCATAAGAAACGGAATTTGTAAAGTGAAACACTTTGTAGTTATAGCAGAGACTGAGACACATGAGAGCAGGCTGAAAAAACGGAGGCAACGAAAGCTGCGTTCGCACGCGTCCGACTGATCCGGCCCGCATGAAGCTGCATTTTGCTCAATCCGGCCCGTGACCTAAAATGAGTTTGACACCCCTGCTCTAAGGTATTCTCACGTCCCTTTCTAATTCTTCTAAGTTCAGTTAATTTCCTTCCTGCTAACTTGTGCCTTTCCATAGCCCTGTCTAATCATTTCTTCCTGAATCATAAGTATCTTTATTTCTTCTTCGTGACGAGGTTTTCCATATCTCTTGTCAACCAGGGTTACTTTACACTACCTTCCGTCACTCGCCTCAATAAGACAAGTCTATACTGAACCCCAGTCAACTGTTCCATTAACAATCTTTTTTTTTTTTGCGCATTTCAAGGTGCACTCCATTTCCAAAATTCGGCTCCAAGTGCCTATCTGATACCACCAATTAACCACATTCAATACTGTCAGCTCCTAGCACACTGAATGATTATAGTAAATTGAATGCTTATAGTAAATGTCAAACAGTTGACCCGGAGGAGTTATGTGATATTTATGGTACTATATCCTTTATTTCGCCTGCCAGCTTATTGAGAAATACTATCATATTTGAACCTTTTAACCCGAGGAAGTACCAATTAATATCAGGGAAGTATAATTTACCTCCCACAACAACCCTGTTAATATGCCACCTGTTTAAATCTGTCTCCTGATCACGTCCTCGCGCTCTCTACTATTCTTTGTTTGATTTGCAGATAGTGTGCGGAGTGTGCGATCTCTACAGGATACTCCCAACAGAGTGATTGCTCCCTTTCTGCTTCTGAGGTCTAATCACAGTCTATCAATAGACAATCTCTCCACTGTTTCCCCCCTTTGAACAACAGTGTTACTGTCATACTGTGTTTCAATGACACTCACTTTACTCCCTTTTACCCGACTCTGTCAATTTTGAAACATCTTAACCTGAGCCTGTCCGAAAGCCATTTCTGCTCCTGTGTTTGTCAAATCTCTGCGATAGTTTGGAGTAATTCAACTAATGTAACAATCACGTCAGTCCATTAAATGTTTGCCCAGTTTCCTACCTTAACCGTATGAAGTAGGCAACCTTCCTTCGGTTTTGCAATTTCAGGATGACCAGGCAAACGATTGTTTGAATTCATGACATATTCATTTTTAAAACTGTTTTATTAGAAAACTCCGCTGAATTGCAATTGGACTTGGACGTTATCTACACAGATGGCCATTTAATGTAAACACATACTTCACTCCATTTTTCAGCTCTTTTCGGAACTTCCTCTGTGTCAGTGTATAGATACACGTGTTGGTGCACATACTCAGAACTTGCAACATAAACCCAAGTTGTTGTAGTATATATTCCGGGGAACTCAAATATCTGTCCTCATACAAATAGTTTACCAGTTGCCATTTCAGGGAATGAGCTACATAGGGTATCCAAAATAAAATGAAATTAGCTGATATTGCAAACAATAAAATCATTGATTTTCTGCGGTTTTCTATCTCCGTATCCTGCTGATTATCACTGCTTTTCCGAAGTCCTCTGCGCACTCTATTGGCCGCAATGATATGTCTTACTGTAATCCCATTAAATACTAGAATTAATCCAATTGGTAGCAACGGTGTTAAAATGCTATCCAGTAATTCGATTCCTTTCCACACGGGTGAAGTAGCGTATTCATGTGTGAGGGCGCAATGATACGGGATGTTGTCTATAAAAACGTAAGGTTCAACCGCAAAGTAAAACGGGACACTTCTTCCGCAGCTCACTATAACCACCGTCACCATAACGACCGTTGCTGTTCTCTCGGTGCAGTATCGATCCCGCAGCTTTCGACAACATATTGCGATGAAACGATCGAAGGTAAAACTGACCGTAAACCAAACAGAACAGTCCCTCGTTATCACCCTAATTACAAATATCAGAGCGCATACAGGAGTAATGAGCAGGGATCTGAAATACATGTAGATTTTGTTTGTCTGATCAACTAAAGCGACAACTAGAACCACGATCAGATCCATTGCTGCCATTCCAACCAGGTAACAGGTGATGCATTTGGAGAGTCCGCATTTTCCCCGAGATAGGATCACAATCGCCGTTAAATTAACTACAGGGAAATTTCAAAAAAAAAAAGAAAATCAACACAAAATTATCGGTAGTTGCAACTGTCTGACAACACACCATTTTTCCAATGCTATGTAGGGTATAATTTCTTTGGAAGCAAAACACAGAAATCCAATGTGTGCCGGCTTAATCAGCACACGCCGGCAGGAGGAGAATAATGGACTAGAGACTTTACGACAGTTTCGAGCGGGACATCTAACTTCCACGATGCACGTACAGCTGAACGGTCGATCGCTCCATAAACAGAAGCATTTCAATTATTAGAAGTGAAACAGCTGAAGGATTTATTTGTAGTGAAATTAATGAGTTTCAAAACATAAGTTATAATTTAGTGATTAAGGAGTAAATGAACTGCATGCCGATATTCGACTGGACGGTCGTTTGGAAAGGCTCTCGATCTAGAAAAGCGATCACTGCCGTATCAGAGAGCCGAGCGAGATCAGACTATAAAACTATGGCAATATCGGCAACACGGTATTTGACAAAAGAGGGAAAAAAATCCTTTCAGAAAAATATGGAAACTGAAACTGAGGGTAGCATTTATGCTAAGTAAAATTACCAACAGCGCAGCAGACCAGCTCCAGTATCTTACCAGGGACACCAATCGCTATAATTGCAGGATAGAAAATGCTCGCGATGTAGAAAATCGCTGGATATCCCATTTTCCGTCAGAAGCAGCGTTCAGTTGTACGGAACATTCAAACCGCTCATATGGACCGGTGATCGGATTTACAGAGTTATATGCAATGCAGATTAATTCCTGCGAGGCAATTAGTGTGGTTATTTCATCAGTCACATAAGGGACAACGAGCTACAAAACATTGATATTAAAGTGTGTTTCTCACTCTGAAACCCTGTCATGAATTCGTCTACCCAAGGGATGTTACAGGTTATTAACTGTACAACAAAAGATAATATGAACGCTACCAGTGTAATTTTCAAGACAATAGGCTTCAGCTGCTGAAATGGGATATCGGCCGTTCGTTATGAAGCACAGAACATCTACTCGTGAATCACTTGGCCACTTTATTCCATAACCTTCACGTGATGCAGTCTATTTAACATTAAAAACATCAGCCAGAGCTGCCTCAATTCTACCACAATTTTACAACCATATTTGGTTTGAACAAAAGTAGAAACTAAACTGTGTGTTCTATCAGCAATTTCCCAAGTTGGTCTGTTTTTGTTTGCCACAAAAACCGAATTAAACACCATAGAATACAATGCATTATATTGACACTGAAACTGAGTGCTGAAAATCCAAAGTGCCAGTTATGTCCCCATGAAACACTGACGACATGATTTATGTTGTTTCTTCAATTGTGTTTTTGTTTCGTATGTTGTCAGACACTTCTAACTAAAACAACGTGAAAGCAACATTGTTTTAGCGTCAGAGGCCAGGGAGTGGGTGGTTGATTCTTTGCCTCTGACGAGTGTGCTACAGGGATTGGTGTTAGGTCCGCTGTTATTTAACTTCCGTGTTGCAGGATATTGCCCAAACACTATGATTGTGTGCAGAATTGTTTTCTATACACGGATGTACAGTCACATACAATGTACCGTCAGATATTCAATCAGATCAAAGTGTATTGATCAATCTGATGGCCTGTTGAAAGAGGCTTTCCCGGAGCCTGTTGATCCTGGCCTTCATGCTGCGGTACCGTTTGCCAGACGGAAGTATAGTTTATGATTGGCGTGGCTGGAGTTGATCTTTCGGGCCCTTTTTACCCATCTGCTGATGTACATATCCTGCAAAGAGGAAGGTTCACATCTACAGATGCGCTGGGCTGTCGACAGCACTCTGCGATTGATGGAAGAAACGTAGAAACATTGAAAAACTACAGCGCAATACAGGCCCTTGGCCCACAAATCTGTGCCAAACATGTCCCTACCTTAGAACTACTTAGGCTTTACCCATAGCACTCTACTTTTATAAGTTCCATGTATCCATCTAAGTGCCTCTTAAAAGACGGTATCTTTTCCAACTCCACCATCGCCACCGGCAGCCCATTCTACGCACTCACCACTCTCTGCATAACAAAAACAACTTACACCTGACATCTCCGCTACACCTACTTGCAAGCACCTTAAAACTCTCCCCTCTCGTGCTAGCCATTTCAGCCCTGGCGAAAATCCTCTGACTATCCACACAATCAATGCCTCTCATGACTTGTACACCTCTATCAGGTCACGTCTCATCCTCCGTTGCTTCAAGGAGAAAAGGTCGATTTAACTCAAGCTATTCTCATAAGGCATGTTGCCCAATCCAAGCAGCGTCCTTGTATATCACCTCTGCACCCTTTATATTGTTTTCACGTCCTTCCTGAAGCGATTAGAACTGCGCACAGTACTCCAGGTGGGGTCTGACCAGGGTCTTAATTTGCTGCGACATTAACTTTCTGCTCTTAAAATCAATCCCAAGATTGATGATGTCACTGCAAAGTGTGCCTTCTTAACCACAGATTTAACCTGTATAGCACCTTTGAGAGTCCTATGGTGTCGGACCCTAAGATCCCTCAATCCTCAAAACTGTCAAGATTCTTACCATTAATGCTGTATTCTGCAATCATATCTGACCTACCAAAATGACCCACCTCACACATCTGGGTTGAACTCCATCTGCCACTTCTCAGCCCAGTTTTGCATCCTATCGATGTCCCGCTGTAACCTATGACAGCTCGACACAACACCTCCAAACTTTGTATCACCTTCAAATCATCATCCATTCCTCCTCTTCCGCATCGAAGTCATTTATAAAAATTTCCAATAGAAGGGGTCCCAGAACAAATCCGTGAGACAAACCGTTGGTCTCTCATCTCCATGCAGAATATGACCCGTCTACTACCACTCTTTGCATTCTGTGGGCAAGCCAATTTTGAATCTACAAAGTAATGTCCCCTTGGATCCCATGCCTCCTTACGTTACAAAATCCGCATACACTACATCTACAGCTCTAGCTTCAACAATGTGTTTAGTCACATCCTCAAAAAAAAACTCAGTCAGGCTCGTAACGCTCGACCTGCTTTTGACAAAGCCATGCTGACTATTCCTAATCAAATGCCTCTACAAATGTTCATAAATCCTGACTCTCAGGATCTTCTCCTTCAACTAACCAACCACTGATCTGGTCACTGGTCTATCATTTCCTGGTCTATCCCTACTCACTTTCTCGAATAAGAGAACAACAGCCGCAACTCTCCAGTCGTCCGGAACCTCTCCCGTCCTAACTGATAACGCAAATATTATCTCCAGAGGCTCAGTAATCTCCTCGCTCGCTTCCCATAGTAGCCTGGTCTGTCTGGTCCGTGTGATTTATCCAACTTTATGCCTTCCAGAAGCTCCAGCACATCCTCTACCTTCTCAAACATTTCATTGTGCTGCAAGACATCCCTGCAATCGGCAAGATCCTTTTCCGTAGTGAATATTGAAGCAAAGTATCCATTAAGTACCTATGCTGTCTCCTCCGGTTCCATACACAGTTATCCACTGTTACACTTGATTGGTCCTAATCTCTTACGATGTATGCTCCTGCTTCACGTAGCGGGTAGTTACTCCATATGTCACTACTACAGGGCGTGACGACACTGCCTCACACGAGGTCCAGGCTCAGCTGGCTCCTGCTGAAAGTACCCGTTATGGGTCCCTATCCAGGGTTACTGATCCCACTGCCTCGTGGGTATCTTCGGGAGAACAGAAGGCTAAGGAGTGAATCCTACTCAAATACGGATTGGAGCCCCTAAGGCGTTTGGATGACTTATCACGTCACCTCCCGGCAGCTCCTGCAGTTAACCTGATGCCAAATATACGGATTCGCATTTTTTTGGATGATATTCGCGAGGCCGAGAGTGGGATTTTGATGTCTGGGCAACCCAGGATCTCCATTCCAGTCGCCCAGGTCTACGCCCCGGAAAGCCGGGCGCAACAATTTTCTAGTTAGACAGACGGAGACATTAATATCCTCTTACTCTTCACATACTTGTAGAATGCCATGAGGTTTTCCTTAATCCAAGACCTTTTCATCGCCCTTTCTGGCTTTCCTAATTTCCTTCTTAACCACCTTCCTGCTAGCCTCATAATCGTCTACATTTCTATCATTATTTAGCTGTTTGAACCTCTTGCAAGTTTCTTCTTTTCTTCTTGACTAGAATTACAACTGCCTTTGTACACCCCGGTTCCTGTACACTACTTTCCATGTTTCATCGGAAAGTACCTACGCAGAACCCCGCACAAGTATCACGTGAACATTTGCAAATTCTGTTCCGAACATTTCCCTGAGAAAATCTGTTTCTAATTGTGCTTCCATGTTCCTGCCTGATAGCCATATATTTTCGCTTATTACAATAAAACGCCTTCCTAACTTGTCTGTTCCTATCCCTCTCCAATGCAATGGTATAGAATTATGATCACTATCTCCAAAATACTCCCACCTACACGTGACCAGATTCATTTCACAATACCAAGTCAAGTACAGCCTCTCTTCTTGTACGCTTTTCTACATAGTCTGTCAGGAAGCCTTCCTGAAAACAGGTAACAGACTCTACCACATCAAAACACTTCTCTTTCGGACATGCCAATCAATATTTGGGAAATTAAAATATCTCACCACATCAATCCTGCCATTATTACACCTTTCCAGAATATGTTTCGCTGTCTGCTCCTCGGTCCCTGTTGCTGTTGGGTGGTCTATAAAAACACCCAGCAGAGTTATTGACGCCTTCCTTTTCCTAACGTCCACCCACAGAGTCTGACCTGGAAGGACAGATTTTCGGGAATGGTCGTTCGTGAAGGAGGAGGTGTAGAGGCAGTTTTGACGCTTGTAACGCTTGCATGAATAAGCGTTAGAAAGGAGATCAGTAGGGAGTGATAGTGGACAAAGGAGTGATACAGAATGTGATACCTGCAGAAAGCAGAGAAGGCAGTGGGTTGAGCTGTGTGTGTATATTATCGTAGGATCCCTTTGGAGATGTAGGAACTTACTGAGGACGAAATGCTCTTCGTGGGTTAGGTAACAAAATGCGAAACTTATTTCAAGCTCTGACGCGGGTCAAGTAACATATCTTCTTCTTGGCGAGGTGTTCCATATCACTTGGCAGCCGGGGTACTTTGAGAATTATGCTACTATACTTTTGATATATGTTCATATAATTATTCAATGGAATGCAGCACACACACACACACACACACACACACACACACACACACACACACACACACACACACACACACACACACACACACACGCACGCACACACACACACACACACACGCGCGCACACACACACAGCAATCTTTCTTTGAACATTTTAGAGCTTGAATAAAATTAAATTATCAATGTTTGAATTTTCAAGACTGTTCAGAATTGAAACAACAACACTGAATCGAAGTCGATAGTTCTTTGCTAATAAACCACGGACACCTTCCAATCAGAACATTTTCCTTTTGCCATATTGCTACCAGTTGCTGCGACTGCCAGGCATCGTTTAATTGTGTTGTGAGTTGTGTTTTGTTACGGAGCATACTACAGGGGAGAAACAATAAAAGTGCCGCTCAGTTTTCAGTTCGTGCATAAAACTCATGCTCTGAAGAATGGTTTATACTTATGCGGAGGTAGAACCGATCTTGCTGTCGTGGAAGATTGCATGTTTCAGAATCTGGCCTTGCAATCGGGCTTTCAGATAACACAGCACGTGGCCAAATCCCGGTTTGATTAGGAAGCTATCCTGGCAAAAAAAATCCTGAAAGTGTTTCGGGTTCCTCGCCTGTTGATGCCGCCGTTGTATAAATCTCCATTACGTTGCCAGTCTCTTTACAGATACCTCACTTGGAGATGTATGTAGAATTATGTTCGCCTTCTTTCTAGAAATGGCAGAACAGAGTGCAGACAGCATTTACAGGATGATGCAAGGCATCTAGTGTCTGAGTTATGGGGAGAGGTTCTATCGAACAGGCAGAATTGGACAGATCAATGAATGAGAAAGGTTTAGAGAGATGTGAATCAGCACGGACAAACGGAAATGAGATTAGATGGCCATATCGGTCGACATGGAGTTAATCGGCCGAAGGATCTCGTGTCCGTGCTTGAACTCTATTCTACATAGCTGCTGTATTCCGGGAACATGAAGAGATAATGTGATCATTGCGACTGTAAAGCGCTTTAGACGCGTTCAAGTGTTTCAAATAAACCGCATAAACACAGGTATATTCTTACTCCCAGTGATAAAGTCCATTATCAATTAATCATGTATTTAGTTCAAGCAGATAAAATATGTTTAGCATCTCTTTATTTAGCGCGATATGATATTGCTAACTGCTTGTTTTTTTTTTTGTTTGTTTCATGCAAACTATTATCATTCTGTGCTGAGGAAACTGCGGTCTTTCCAAATGTGTAACGCGCTTCCTGGTGAAGATGGCTATGGCGGATCTAATAGTGGTGAATATCAATGTCCTGCTACACAAGATGGGTGAAGCATACGGACTGCTGTGCCTTGTCCATCATGTCCTGTGTGGTTTACTGTTATTTTCACTTTATATCGCTTTGTGGCCACATTCTAGACTAAATTAATACGGCACACCGAAAACTGCTGATTTCGTTATTGGCGCAGTATCCATAGTGATCTATTTTATTTCCTGTAAATGGAAACAGCAACGTTTTTCATGGGGGGTAACTGGGTCTGTTTCGGTAGACCCGCACTTCCTATTTTCGGAATGGTTTGAGGGGTCTTATTGGGCAGACAGTCTGTTGAATCCCTTACTTTCTCATTCTGACCATCAATGCCCTGACCGTCAGACAAATATTGGCGGCGAGCAGAGTCCATAGCACCTCAAGGGACGGGGAAATTTCGAGAAACAGCGCCATCCGGAGATGGAAAGCCTGAGACAATACATCATTTTGCTTTTCACCCTGTCGGCGAGTTTCCTTCTGTGTTGGGCGACAAACACTCTGGTCTTCATTCCCATGCGATGCCGCTACACAGTCCTGAAAAAAAAAGCTATTCGGATTTTTCAAGTACAGTTTTGTGGTTTCTTGATTTAGAATTTCAGCAGCTGCACAAATACAAATACAGACCAGGGTCAGAGCGCAGATGAACGTTGTTGTTCTCTCCCCCGCGAATTTAGTTTCGAAAATATTGAGAGGACTGTACCGCTCACAGGAAATGGTCAAATAAGTTCTAATTTCGAAAATAACCCCACACTTGGTCTACAAGCATATTAACAAATTCAACTCCCAGAAAACTTTGCTGTTTTCAATGATTACAACTTTTGTTCCCAGCGGGTCTGCATTGGCGTTCTGTCTTTGAAAGAATCGACTTGTCATGGATTAATTTGCCTGGCTACTTCATTTTTGTGAAATGTCATTTACCTTGCACATTATATCACCCAAAAATCCGATATTCAAACTACGTACTGTAGACCCAGTTTTGAAGTGTGCATTACACGAATCTTTGGAATGAACGGGCCGTGTCTGCCGATCCTGGCGTCCATTCTCTTTCTCTCCTGATCAGTTTTCTCTCGCTTCATTTAATGTTTCAGTTTGCTTACTGTACGAACATGTTGCTGGGAGATTTATTGCACGTGTACTGTCTGGCTAACGCTTTCCAGATTGAGCACAAGTCACTCACAATCTGAATGAGATTATAATATTGCTTCACTATAACTTGACAACATATCAGTACATCTTTCCTTTTGGCCTGATAGTAATTTAATCTACAAACTGCAGTTTTCCAGTGCTACAGCTGTTGTACAGCACTGCCTCTTTACAGTGATATTTTCGGACATGAGAGACATTAGCACAATTTTAGTCTTTACGTTTATGTTTGCATTCCACTTGTTTAAAAAACTATAACTTCCTAATTCTTACATTGACGGTGAGCCATTGATATGCCGGTCACACAAGCTGTTTTCTGGTTTTATACATTTCAGGATTTGCGATTATTTTTGCAGGGATGTTGTACTGTAAAAGTTTCACACTCTATCTTCACTTGCCGTGTGTCCCAAGGAGCTGGGATGTTAACAATTAGCGCGAATTGATAGCTCTGGGTCTGTACTCGCAGACTTTAGAAGAATGTGGGGCGATCGCGTTGTTATCAGTTGAACATTGAAAGGTCTGGATAAAGAGGATCTGCAGATTCGGCTAGCTCTACCACCAGACGGCGCAGCCTCAGAATTGACGGATGGGGTAAATTTTGTTCTGCCAAGTGGAAGGTAAAAGTTGGAATTCCTTGCCGCAGACTGTTATGCTGGCCATGTCATTAGGAACTTTTAGGTTGGTCGTTGATAGTTTCTAAAATAATCAGGGCCTAAAAGGTTACGGGGAGAAGACAGGAGACTGTTGATGAGAGGGGTTCCTTTCTTCCTCATTTCGACCCTCAATATTCTGACTGTCAAAGAGATTTGGCCGGCGAGCGGAGTCCGCAGGGGGTTCAAGGGACGGAGAAATTTCGGGAAACAGCGCGATCCGGAGATGCAAAGCCGCAGACAATCCATCATCAGGCAACACGAATGAATCTGCAGATGCTGGACATAAATAAAAACACAAAATGCTGGCAGAACTCAGCAGGCCAGACAGCATATATGGGAGGAGGTAGTGACGACGTTTCGGGCCGAAATCCTGCCCGGAACGTCGTCACTACCTCCTCCCATAGATGCTGTCTGGCCTGCTGAGTTCTGCCAGCATTTTGTTTTTATGACGATCTGCCATTCTGTTTTTCACTGTCGACAGGTTTCCTTTTCTGTTGGGCGAGAAGTACACTGGTCTCCATTCTGATGCGATGCCTCTACACCGACAGGGAAACGCCTATTCGGCTTTTTCAGGGACAGTCTGGGGTTCTGTAATTCAGACTTTCAGCAGCTGCACAACAACATTTATTTGCGGTGCGACCCAAACGACGTTCAGAGAGCAGCTGAAAGTTGTTCGTCTTTGCCCCGCGAATTAAATTTCCAAAATATTTAGAAGCTTGTACCTCTCAAATGTCATGATATATTATGGTCTCCTGTTCAAGTACTGAATTCCAAAAATCGTCAGGC
Source organism: Hemitrygon akajei (assembly GCF_048418815.1). NCBI lineage: Eukaryota > Metazoa > Chordata > Chondrichthyes > Myliobatiformes > Dasyatidae > Hemitrygon > Hemitrygon akajei. Next base: position 1,147,337 of record NW_027332010.1, read on the forward strand.
GACATTCTCTGCAATATTCCTGTTGGAGCTGAATAAGCACACAATCATTCTCCAATTTGTTCACCATTTTTGTTGACAATTAAGAAGTCCGGAATTCACTTTCATTTTTATCTGTAATTAACGTATGCTTATTTCCTTAAAGTGTAGCCAAACGTTTTTTCGTACTTGTTCCTAACTTAAGGTATCTGTCTTTGACAGACAAAACCGTGCCTCATTTGTATTTCTTAGGAAAATAATTCTGAAATGATGAAGCCACTGGAAGCGTTTTGAGGTCCCGCTGCTCTTTTTTATATATCCACTTGCATGATCATCCGGTAAAATGAGCGTGGCAGAATCTGTTATGCCGCTCCGTATACGTAAAGGGCCAATGGGGCTAAATGTCATTTAGCGAAGAATGCTCATTTGAGCGGAAGATCCTTCAGTGGTAATACAAAACCTCTCTTTGAGTTCATCTGCAGGGATAGTATCTATATTTAGGGAACGTCAGTGATGCCAATAAAGCCAGACGCCTATTATTTCAGTGGTTTCCGCGATTAATGCTGACTGAAATAATTATTACCAATGGATCTTTGATCACAAATACAGTACAGCAGTGAAGACAAATTAAACAACTTAAATCTACATTTTCCTGAGTCGTTAGCTCTCCCGCAGTTACGTTTCCGGTCATTGCTCTTCCATGCTACTATTTTACCCCTTAATTTATTTCCCACATCAGAGGGTGAGGAATCGCTTACAAGGTCGACAATAATTACAAGTAATAATAGCAAATGCCTCTTCATATCAGTGAGCATTGTTTGCCTGGAAAAGGCCGGACATGTGATTGACACTTCTGAACTTCCCATGTCCTTATGGAAGTAACTTCCCAAAGTAATTGGGAGGGGAATGTTATTGTTCTTTTTTATTTCATTGAATTCAAATTTCCTAAAATATTTTTGAGTTGTGAATGCAGTCCCCAATGCTCAGGTGAAATAACAGAATGATGTAAGAAACATTTGCACCATGTCTGCTGAATCGGACGGTCGAAGTAGATTTATACATGTTTGTTTTTCATAGTGTCAAAGTTTCAGAAGGACGTTCGGGCAGCCGATCCACTTCTTCTGCACTTGCATGTGTTTGCTGTCGGCTGAAATCCAATGGATGGAAGAGAACGTGCCTGTCACTTATTATCTCGTTGAACAAATAGAACAAATGTTACTCCAACTATTCCGAAAGGCGGCAGTCATGGGTCATTTATTGATATGAAGGTGACTGGTTTTCGGATTGGTCATCGTCTTTAGTACAGCTAACGTGTTCATTAAATTACGCTTTTGCAAGGTAAATCAGTGTTAAGCTTTCTAATATATGCTAATATTATTTTTCTTGCCAATTAACCGTGAAACTTGAACATTGAATGCTAACAACGTCGGTTTTCTGTGATATGGGAAGTCCGGAGCGAGGGTTTAGACGTTCGGTGGAAGATGTAGAGCCGTGAGGAAATCTCAGAACCATTATCCGAAGCAGGTTTATTATCGCCGGGATGTGTCGTGAGATTTGTTAACTTAGCAGCAACAACTCAATGCAATACATGATAATATAAAAGGGATGAAAAATAAATAAGCAAAATAGTTACTGTATGTAATCGGAGTGTGTATATAAATATATATTTTTTCCTATACTCCTCCGACTTACAATTCCTGAAGTCCACAATTAACTAATTCGACCTACTGGAACATTTTCTTTTGCATCTCTGACAACTCTTAAAACTAAATTCTTCCTGACGACGTTTCCGTCTGCTCTGTCAGCATGCAGTATCCCGTATTGCGAGGCTTTGAACCCAACAGGTAGCGAAAGACAGAATTCATTGATTTCCCCTGAGCTGAAACATTAGAATGAACGGAATAGTGAAATATCTGACCTGAATCTGAATTCAATTCTCCCTGCTGAACGTGGAGTGTGTCCCTCGATAGATTTAAACTCAGAGTACATTTGGATTGTTGCATTATTCGAGACATCGGTCTTCTGTGAAGCAACTGACCCCATTGCTTATACAGGTCAGCGCTAGTTAAATTAAGATTATTCTAATGGAGATGGTCTCATTAGTATTTTTGAATCAGTGAAATTCATGACAACGGTGCTGTATAGTAATATTTTCTAATCCGCTTCATCGTTCATTGACTGGAAATAAATGTCAGCTGGAAACAGACGACTTTGTGTCCTGTGGAACCACGCACTCTTTAAAACTTTTTTTTTAATCACTATTTCCCCAAAAGGATCAAAATCTGGTAATTAAACTCATTGGTGCTTTCCTAATTTTTTACAGTCTAATGGTTCTACACACCATCGCAATATCGGTGAACTAAGGGAGCTCACATAATACGTCACATTTCCCCTCCATGTACTGAGCATATCCAAATATTAAAACGCGAATGAAATGGAGGAAGTAGTTACAGATGACGCAGAATGATACGACTGGAAAGCCTGTCTCCAGAGCGTCACCTGCCTTCATTATGCGAATATGGTAAACAACTGCTGAATGCGGGTTGAAGTATGAATTAAAATACGGCATTAATATCATGCATTAATTGGAAGACTTATTTTTTTTTAAAGCTGATTGTAGCATTTTGAGAAATGTTTCCAGTTCCCTGGGGGGATTTCATAATTTTACTCCAGCAATGTTCTTCGTAACAGGATGATTGCTGTTCAGAAGTTGCGTTGCCTATAATACAAGGATAGGGAAATATGTGAGGAATTTAAAAACCCGCTAAGATACTTCTGGGATTAAAAAAAAAGCAGACGAAACCAGATGAGTGGCGACCACACAGCTGCATTTATGTCAGCTCCATGAACGATGTACCAAGAGCCTCTGATGGCATCCGACTTTCCAGTCCCTCTAATAGTGCCTTACCCACATTCCCAACACTACGGATCTTCACTGAATCACACCAGGCATTCGCTTTCCGAGTTACCTTCAAATTCAGTGCATTTTTAATGCAACGTAATACCATTGAGTTTGATTTTAAATCATATTTCACCATTAATATAGAATAAGATAGCTTCTGGCACGATAAAGGAGCCGCACGTGCTGGATTGTCGGAGATTATTTTAACAGCGGCTTTACATTCATAAATCAAAATTCCCTGAAATAGATCCATAGAATAAATGCAACGTTCTGATTTCCCAGTCTACATCTGTCTCAACTGTCCGTTTATATTCAGCCGAGGCCAGGAATTAAAATGGAAGGGCACATCTGAGGGAACACAGAGATTTTTACACAATGTCTGCACTGTACACACGGATACACCAACATCACAACGCTATAGGTAACTGATTGAGTCCATAGACCGCGCACACAGAGCTGCAAATGTTAGGCCGTCTATATTTTTACCAGGCACGCCAATAACAGAAATGATCAGGTACCATATCTTCCTCACAGGGTAACATGTTGCAAGCATGCTGTGTGAGGTTCAGCCTGTCTGCAGCTTCCCGCGATCTCGCTGAAGGAATTCTGAGCTGATGAAATCTGAGCCGCGGTCATTAATTTATACTCGCTCCAGCACACTGAATATTCAATACTGCACAAGGTTGAAGTATTCCCCAGTATCTCCGGTAAAAAATAAACCTAATATTATTCAAGTAAAAATCCCAATTGTGTTGAGGTATGGATAACCTGAGTTGAAATTGCAAAATTTTAAAGACGAACAAATGATTAATCCAAAAATCAACGACTGTTGTTGCGAAACACTCTCAAGCTCAGCCTTTCGGTTTCATGATTATTATTGTTCATCTTGTCCATTCCTAGACTCCATAGACTTTGTCATCATGGACGAATGTTATACTGTCATTGGGCTGCATTGTTTCATTCAGGAAATGGATACGGTTGCTGATTCTGAAATATGTGCAACAGAAACAGAAACAAAGAATCTGTTGTCTGTACATTCCATAATATATTTAACAGCCTTCAACGAATATTGCATCCAATCTTACGATGATACTGATCTCAAGCCTTTCGTCCATTGTGGCAGTTATTGGATTTTGCCAACCACCAGCAGCTCTAAACGCTTCATGATAACTGGCGTCAGTGCTCCCGAGCCGTCTTCGTTTAGATCATAAAGCTTTCAGACAGGAGAGCAGAATTCGGCCATCAGGCCATCAGTCCCGTAGAGGACTCTGTTGCATCATTTTACCATGGTTGCTTTATTATTCCTGTCAGCCACATTCCCTTGCATTCTTCCAAAGACTTTTGACGCACAATCATCTTGAATCTTTCCACTCCTCTTTTATACCTACTCAAAGATGGCCTCTGGGAAGACTCTGTTACAGTCGATGCGAGTTTCCCTCGTGGTCGATAACGTCACTTGCGTCCCTGATGCTCAGAAATCGGTTGCTGATGTTGCTCTGCACCTAATCTGGCTGTTCGCTCCTAATGCTGGCTGCACAGGGAGCTCAGTTGTCTTGACTTCAGTGTCCTGTGTATGCAACCATGTTCCTCTTATACTAAAATAATTATAATCATTATAATACAACAAATAAACTGTGTCAATTAAACACAAGGCATTGATGAGGTTACGTTGATCTCACTCTTTGTTTACCTCACAGAATGGTGCCTGCTGGGAAAGGCGCCGACCACGACCGAGGACCCGAACGACTTGGTTTGACAAATGTCAGTGTAATCCTGAAAGAGACATTTTAAAAGTTTTATGCTCCTCTCTGAATTTAGTTTGGGTAGCTGAATAAATATAGGTGTTTGCACAGGGACTCAGGCGCATGAGGTGCTATCCGGTTTGTGCAATGATATCTACGGGGGGGGGGAAACAGTCGCGATCAGCATCAAAATATTAAACCAAATGTTCAAAATCTACCAAAGCAGAATTCCAGTCACGTGAACACGACAACTGCCGCTGAGCTCATGGCTCCCAGCTTAATGTCAATCAAACATGAAATATTTCCAATTATTCGCAGAGCAGGAAATTAAAACAAAAAGTGTGTATTCCCCAAATAAATCATGATCACAGTTACTGTTGCAGGTATTCTTTAAATTTTAACCCTAGAGTTTTTTATTAAACGTGTGCCAACGCATGGCAACATTTCAGTCAAACTGGAAGCGGACTGTATTCTACCATCAGATACAGCATGGTGACAAGGAAAGTCGTGTAATTCAGAGGGGTACGTTGTATGCGGGGAATTAAAAAAATATCTTGCAGATCGCAGATAAATCTGACACTGCCATGATAATCATCCAGACGCAGATATATTCGGACAGACCGCAATCCCCATTTGGAGAGAATGATCATTGTTAGCACGCTCGCTGTTGGAAAAATAAACAGACGTCACTAATTCAGAAAATAATCGCCTGCCCCTCTTCTTCGTCTCATACAGACCTGTCCACTCACTCCGGTCCGAAGTAACAGGCATTCTGAAACCAACAACGTCGGGCCAATTCCTGGGAGAAACAACGTTCAAGTAAAACATCAAGTTTAAACAACTCAGCGGTCAGCGCGGAAAGGCGTGTCCTTTCAGAACTACTGTGGGTTTTTTTGCAGCCCAGGGAAATATTTATTTCTGCTTGAAGACAAATTAGCTGTGATATATTCATTATTCATAGTAGGTGGGTGTCTCCGTTGAGACCTCTTTATTCCATCAGATGTCAGAGGTGGTTATGGGCCACGGTTGATGGAGGATATGAATTGAAAACCAGAATGGTAAGGGTTCTGGTGGGGTTGGTCAGCGGTTTTCGGTCATTATTATTTCCGTTGATTACTTCCATATCAAAATGAATACAATGGAAAATAAAATCTATTGGAGTCCGTGGGAATGCCGATGAAAAATGAAACTGAGAAGGATTTGAAAGCCATGTGCAAGAGCTGTCCTGAAAAAGACGCCGCTCTCTTTTGGCATTTGATAAGGTTCCCCATGTAAGGCTACTTCAGAAGGTAAGGTGGTATAGGATCCAAGAGGACCTTGTTTTGTAGATTCAGAATTGGCTAGCAAAAGGTGGTTGGAGATAGCTCGTATTCTGCATGGATATCGGTGCATAGTGGTGTTCCGCAGGGTTCTGCTCTCGGACCCTTCTGTTTTGTGATTTTTTAAAAAATGTTCTGGATAAAGAAGTGGAACGGTGGCTTAGTACATTTACAAATAACACAAAGGTTGTGGTATTGTGGGTAGTGTGGTGTGTTGTAGGAGTATATAACGGGGCATCGATAGGATGTAGAACTGGCCTCAAAAGCGGCAGATGGACTTCAAACCAGATAGGTGAACCACTTCATTCTAGTAGGGTCAACTTGAAGGCAGAAGATAGTATAAATGGTAAGACATTTCACAGTTTGGAGAATCTGAAATATCCTCTAGTCAGTGGTGATAGGATAGTCAAACTTGCAGCGCAAGTTAATAATGTTGTTAAGAAGGCGCATGGTATGTTGTCATTTAAAAACTATGAAATGAGTTTAAGGGCCGTGAAGTAATTCCACATCTATATCCAAATATGAATTCAAAGGAGCAAAATGTACCAAAAACTTTCTGTCCCGTTGATGTGACAAATGCTGGCGAGTTTATGGCAATCAGGTTAAAACTATAAAATATTCCCGGTTATTCACAGAGTTAGAAATACGAACAGATACAGCTATGTAAGACCTTGGTCAGGCCCCACTTTGAGTACCGAGTTCACTTCCGGTTACCTCACAACAAGAAGGATGTGGATACTGCAGAGAGACTGCAGAGGAGCTACCGAAGGATGTTGCCTGGATTGGAGTGCGTACATTATGAGGATCCGTTCGAGTTATTTGTCCTTTTAACCCTGTAGCGATGGACGATGAGAAGTGAACTGATCGGCATGTGTGAGATGATGAGGGGCATTGATCGTGTGGATATCCAGACGCTGTGAAAACGGATACAATGGAGAGTTGAAGAGCCCCTTAGATAGGTAGATGGAGCTTAAGAAAAACAGAGCTATGCGCTAGAGAAATATTAGGCAGTCTCAGAGCTGATCATATTGTCGGCACAACATTGTGGGCCCAAATGCCCTGCAATGTGCTGTAAATATCTATGGACTGTCTTCCAATTGCACCCACGTAACAAACTAGAGACAATTTTCTTCTCTAGTGCGGCTAGGTCTCCAATCGGTTGTTTAGCGGCTCTGACAAGAAACCCACTGATTCACATTACAGAACGGAAATTACACCCATGGAGAGTTCATCCATCTAGAGCGATCGGTGCTTCGTCATGACTCAGAGTGACGTAATGAACAGGTCATTGCTCCGTTTTCCAATTGGATCAGTTATATATTGTACGTATCTCCCGTGACGAAATAGTGCCGCATTAATATTGTTGGTTTTACTTTCACTTTTATAATGGTACTGTTGACTCATCTTCCGTACCAATCCTTGTGATTCTCGTCTGTTGTTAATGGTCCTTGTTTCGGCGTACTTCATCCTCGATGGTCACCGCTTTTAAACGGATCGGGTCACATAAACATAGTGAAAGTGCAGGTGGGGACAATTTTTCAAGATTGCTGATGTTACCGTTCTGCGAGTTCTAGTGTAAGTCCCTCTATGCTATTGAACGTTTTACTCAAAACGAGCATTTGTCAGTGCCTCCAGCTGAGCTCTGTCTCATTGTGTGTTTCCCCTGGCTGTCACTCTGTGGTTTTGAATTGCCATGGTCTCGTGCTCCCGCTCCTGCTCTACTCCGGCCCCTGTATTACGAGTACTCTGTCTCTCATTTGCTTCTCATTCTTAACTTTATTGCTGCCACATTCGTCTTATTGTGTTCCACCTAACATCTGCCTCTCTGTTTATTGCTCAGTGTATTTCAGGCCTGTTTTTTTTTTCTTTTCAGCTGTTTATTGCCAGACTGTGCCAGATAATCCTATCTGCACTCTGTCCGTCTGAATTTCGACTCTGTTTGTTTGCCTCTTCTGGCTCTTGCATTTCTCTCGATGTTTTGATATCTGCCTGAACTTTAACACCGACTTTGGTTGCACCTCGGGATGTGTAACTGAATTTAATCACTGTGTGCATATTACTGGGTGTGCGATTGTATCCCTGCTCCAGCTCTCTGACAATACCTCTCCTCAGAAATAAACTGAAAACCACTGAATAAAAGGGGAGCCTGCCTTCCAGACGGCTGTTCTGCATTCTTCGCCCGACAGGGCAGTTGGGTAATGACGTCGACTAACTTTGCTCGATCAATCGGAAATGTTGCTGTTGCAATTCAAAAATGAGGATGCACTAAGAATGAGAGAGTGGGAAGTACCGGGCTCACCTGAGAACTTTTCGGGAGGAAGCAGATGGGGCGCTTGGACGGGAGGAATGTCGAGAACCCGGAGGCCGGAGCGGAAGATACACTCGCAGAATGTTGATGCGTGCTCTGGGACAGCTGGAGTGACAGGATCCGGGCCACAAGATCGGCGATATTGACAGAAGTGCCCTGAGCAAGGAGTCCAGCTGGTTCTGGTGTCTCCCCAGCATCAGTTCTTGTTGCTGCAGGGCAACTCTCAGACGATGGGGGTCTGCTGGCCAGATTGTACAGTCAGGGCACTGGAGCAAGGATCACGGACCCTGTACTGAACATACAGCGATTTTAATTAAGTAAAAAATCACGAGGTGCAAAGGAAGTCGGAGTCAAAGTTCAGGCAAAGATCAAAATATCCAGAGAAATTCAAAAACCGGAATCGGGGTACAGGCAGAGTCGATATTCAGAAAGAGAGTGTACAAATACGAACGTTGAAAGGGCTAAGAATATTCACTGGCATAATATGACAACAGGTGAAAATATAGGACTGAAATACACTGAACAATAACCAGAGCGGCAGGTGATAGTTGGAGCACAATGAGACACAGGTGTAGCAATACAGGTAATAATGAGAAACAGATGAGCGGCGGAGTATTCAGCAATACAGGAGCCGGAGTAGAGCAGGAGCCGGGCAGGAGCAGATGGCAAAACAAAACCACAGACTGACAGCTCGGGTGAAACATACAAAAAGACAGAGTTCAACTGGAGGTATTGATAGAATCTCTAACCACTTTCTCACAGCATTGAATATGCACAAATACAAACAGTTACAGTCACATAAACGTATAAAAATACATGCTATTCGACGATGGAGAAACTGATGTTTCTTTCAGTTTGACGCCTTTTCGTGGAAACCCATTGACTTCACATTACAGTGATCTGGTAGTCGCATCCGCTTTGTGAGTTCACTGTGAGTTTGAAGGGTTGTCAGAACGAGCTGCTAGCCCTGCACATAATTACTGCGACTAAACGATCCAGAAACATGGACTGAAATCATCGATACGACGTTAAATGGGCAAAACATCCAACAAGTGCAGAATGACTGGTTATGCTTTCCGTATCTCGCTAAGGGAGGCGGTTTATGCCTAAAGTTGCAGGTGCTGTTGAACTCTTACATCACTGACCATCGAATACAGGAGGATACGAATCTAACAGACTCAGCAATTCAACCGCGTAGTTCTGCTAAAATATCCTTGCTACATTTGCTTTCTGTTCCAATTGCAAAAAATGACTACTGGGTTTAAAGCCGACAGCAGGAGCAATGTGCAGTTGGCCTTTTCGTACGTCGTGATTAAATGCATTCATGGTGTTGTATAGCATGAAATCAGTCCATTTTGTCCAAGATTACACAAATCTTCTATAAAGTGTGAATGCATTCACACTTGTGACACTCCTCGCAGTCTAAGACACCTTCATATGATGGCTCTTATCTGCAAAGAATAATGACCTTGTTGTCCCACTTCTCTCATCTTGGAATTCCTTGTGTCCTAGAAACAAGTTAATAAATCACTGCTGCACTATGTTCAGTACAATACAGTTCCTTCTAATGTTCGCTGAGAACAAAAAACAGAAAAGATTTGTCCAAGTACTTGATATTGCACTACAGTTTCTAGATTACTGTTGACTATCACTCCTTCTGTTCTACAGCAGCCCCCTGGGACAAACAGTTTATAGTGGATATTCCAGCTTGATCGACTTTCCCAAATGCAGCATGTCGGACTGATCCGAAATAAGCCCCATTTCACACACCTCGCTCCACTTACTCAGCCGATCGAAGTCTCACTGTGATTCTTGATAAGTCTATTCAGAGTCCACCATACCACCTACACTGCTAACAACTGTAAACTGTCGGTCCTTGGCATGTGTATTATCTTCCCGTATGTTGATTTGGAAGACAGAAAACAATAAATCCAGCATGAATACCTGAGGCATATCTCTCGCTGTGCTCTGTAGTCCGAAAAAAATCATTCCTCTATCGTGAAGCCAATTATGCATCCAGTTAGCTATTTATCGCTCTTTCGCGTCCTGTCTAACCATGACAGGTGAAAGGCCTCCACTATATCGAACACGATTACTGTTTTGCCCTCGTCGAACGGTATAATGTGACGAACATTCCTGGTCAGCTCTGGTGAATTCCAACAAAGCAGCGACTTGTTTTTTTGGACCCTACGTGTGCAGCTTGGGGTCTCTAAGGAGCCGCTCTCTTACCCCTTCAACATCACGGCGATTGCCGGACCCCCCTGTGGGTATGGGCTGGTCAGGGCGCGCATACAACCTTTGCATATGAGCATCACAGACATCCACGACTCCATCATATTCCTCCCTCTCGACTCACTCAACACCCTCTGATCTTGGGTTACTCCTGCCTCTTCACCTACGATCCTCAGTTCGCCTGGTCATCCGCTTCGCTGCTGAGTTGTTGACACACCAGCCTGCAACTTCAGTTGACGTCTGGTAAATCCGTGGAGACGAATGAAACCATCGACCTCAGCCCGTTCTCACACGAACACCACGACTCGGCTATCGCCTTCAGTAAATGAAAATCCAGCACCCAGTCTCCTCTCGGACAACGCGTAGCGAGATCCACCTCCTTGTGGGCATTACCGCTTCTCGAACTCACCCCTCATCAGACCCACCCATGAATAAGTGCTCAATCAACCCACTCCAGCACTGCTTTATTCTCCCATCCGAGACCCCCAATCGGCGCCCCAGTAAAACACTCAAAATTGTCCACCCTTCACTAGACTGGATCTACGGAATCTGCACCTGGCAGGTGATGAATAAAAGTTGGCGATCATAGCGCATAATAGTCGCTACGAATGCCTGGTCATGCATTTTCCAGCTTTCCAACTGTACAGCTGTTTTCCCAGCCTTCATGTACCTGATCCTTCTCGCCTCAGTTAGCTTTTGTTTTGCCCATAATCCGCAGATGAACGGTCAGTAAGTAAGAGCAAAACATCACATGAACAAGTTTCTGCGTTGTATTGTCGACTCTAATCCATTAGCATGAAAGATATGTTTTCATTTGTTCCTGGTAGCTCACTATCGACACAGCTTCTCTGCAATGAGAATGTCACCTTTGCTATTGTTATGGTTACCAATCCCTGCCCCTCCCTTCCGAGGTGTCTACTGTGCAAGACTCGCCGGTCAAGGCCCTGATGCTCCACGGAGGGCTATCGTAGCTGCCAATTGTACCTTTGTCGCCCAAACATGATTATCCGAGACTGGGGAACTTGTCTGAATATCCACAAGCTGAATTTTGTACATAAGATGATGAATGTATTTCAGTGAATGGCGAGGTTATGCCGGGACGTCATCACTTTGATTAGTTGATGCTGCAGAAGCAACAACATTATCAGTCGGGTTAAACGACAGTCAGTAGGACCTGTAATGACGCTGTCAGTCTGGCCAGTGGTGATATTATCATTTCAGCTCAGTGTTGGTTCAAAAGAAGCCATTATACCATCAGCGTGGTCAGTGAAGTGTTTGTAAAGCGCGGATCATTCTGCTTATAGTTGTGACTCTATGAAAGATAAACCAGGTCCTTAATCGTTCGGACGTTTCAGCTTTACAGTCAATGTGTCTGCTGTCGTCCAATCTAAATCCAGTTATTGGCTCTCCAGCAGTTCAGACAGACGACGGTGAATGCGCCGAGTAGATACATAGTTTGTGCACATTCATTCGGCTGTGTTTCAAATCTCAAGAGACCAACTTCATTCTGTTCCTTTTAACCTGTTGCTTAATTCAAGCAACTTATTTAGAAATTACTTCAAAATGTTTGAAATGTTTTTTGTACGCAATCACACAACGGAGTGTATTCCGTAATTGCGCAAGTGCCGCACCATAACGGGTTAAGTGCAACTCATCTTGACTGTAATTATCGTGATTAGTGATGTGCAATAATTCTGTCATGTTGCTTATACACAGCTTGCTTGAAGCAACAAAAACATACACATTTATTCGCAATATTCGTATATTTTAAATAATTCAGTATCTTAAAATATATTTATATGTGCACAGGGTATTTTAAAATATATACTCAGTATTTTATTCCTGGTATCGGACATCAGAGAAAAAATAACATATCGGTTGTGTAAAGCTATAAGTGACGAAAGCTCGACAGGTCATGACCCTCGGTGGTTTCCATTTTCTGAACCTGCTGAACACAACTGTATATATTTGCGTCTTTGAGGTTCTTTATCTGTGAACCTAGTGAAGAAATCTGGGTTTTCGTGTGGAGTGGATAAATAAAAGTTTAACATGTCTTGCAAATAAATGGCACCGAATTTCATTTAAACATATCAAAATAAAAATGTGCCGGTGCCTGGAAATATAAACATTGGCCTATTGTGATGATAAAAAATGAATGAATATTTCTCTTTAACCACCGAGTCAATCCTGACATCAGAGCGAATATAATAACAAATGAAAGGTTCATTGGTTTTCTTTTCCACTGCTGTTTCGGTCACTCGTTGGTACATTGACTGTAAATCACTGCCCTCAGAGCTGTATATCATTTAAGTCAGGTTCATGACGCTACGTTACACGGATATTCTGTCCATGACACGTCAGTCATCTTCTGCTATGCCGGGTACTATACATATCATGAATGATTGCACGTTTGTGGTTTTGATTCAACAGCTTGTAATTTGTGGTGTATCAGCACTTTTATTTGCTGCAACGGAGTGGGCATTATTAAATAAAGTCCTGAGCACTATGTTCTGATATCCAATGGAAGTGTGGTCAGTCATCACCGGGCATTACCACTATCAGTGTAATTTTGCTGAGAAGCATTTTTAGAAAGAGAAAAGAAGGATTTTCATGTTGTTACCTAACACACCGCAAGAATCCCGTCCTCCATAACTTCCGCCGTCTTCAACGGAATCTTACGAAGATGCACTTTCCCCACTCTGCCCACAGCCCCTTCTGCTGTTTCTGCAGGTCCACATCACTCCCATATCCACTACTCCCCTCCTGCCTGGCACTTACAAGTACTCTACCTGCATCTACACCTCCTCCTTCACCATCAACTGCTCACAACAATCAGTCCGTCCAGATCTGACCGTTATGTCGGGTTCTTCCGGTGTGGCAGCCCCCACATTGGCGAGACCCAATGGTGATTTGGTCACCGCCTTGAGAAATACCATTGCTTCGCATTCACCTTCAAAACGGATGTCTTTTGTGAATGAAAATGTAAACAATTCCCTGTATTCCTATGGAAATTGATCAGTGGCCGGTCTATAATAACGAAGTCCACCGAATCCCAGATATTGACTTTCAAACTGCCTTGAAAAAAATAGGCCAACATTCACGGTGGATTCATGCTCTGTGATGAACCTTTTAGAATACCCTTTCATTGCACGTATGTCACGCAACAAGAATATGAGGGAATACGGTAAAATAAATCTACAGCAAGTCAGTAGGAGTTTTGATGCCTTCAGGAAAAGGAACCCGCTTCATCATATTTCAATCTGCAGTGTTTGTGGTGTGCGATACTCGTCCAGACAGCACGTCCAGCGTCCGGAACAGCAATCACGCTTGCGGTGAAACTCGCCACCTCAGAGTTCCCAGGCGAGTCAGAAACCGGTTTTGCCGAGGAACATATCTCCATCCGTCACTGTTCTTCCCTTCGTTTTCAAATTCGCAATTTGAAAGGCTGCAACCGTGCAAAAGAGAAGTCAATCATTGCCATCGGCGGAGCAATTGGAGACAAATAATAAATAATTCCATGGTAATAACGTAAATATCGCAGAAATAAACAAAACCAATGCGAGCGTTGATGTTTTGATTAATGAACCCGATTCATTGATTAACGATCCTGTTAGCAGTAAGTTGGCGGCATAGGAATTAAAATGAATTATGGTCGCAACGCAGGTCAGCGTTTAAGAGTTAGGGCTAAAGATAATTCCGAAGAAAAGGTTAATACAATGAATATGCAAATTACAAATGGTATGCAAAGTGTTAGAAGGGAAAACATGTTCTCAATGCTGAGATATTCTCAAACGAGGTTAGGGCAATGCATCCAAGATACCAGCTCCGAGATGGATACGGAGAGGTGAGTTATCCTCTAGTAAGCCGTGGTCCGAACATCGATACCAGTTCCACGACAGATACAGACGTGAGGCTTTCTGCAGGCAACGGAGGGCTGCAGATTGTTATAAGTTCCACAGCGGATGCAGAGTGGCGAGACTTAGTTTTCGAACAAGCAGAGAGCCGCTCATGGGTACGAGTTCCACAATAGGCACAGAGCGGTTTGTACTACAAATGCATAAGGAAATGAGATTGAAAGGTGAGCTTGAACACAAACTCTATTCTTCACAAAGAGATTAGTGACATTGTGGAAAATTAGGAGACACTGAAAGGAGAAATCGGTCAAATATAGTCACGGTGTCATAGATTACTACTACAGAGAAATAGGCTAACACTCCCATCCAGACAACACGTCTGTGATCTTCCTTGTATATTGGGTCGACCCTCTGAGTGAATAAGTTTTACTTTTCTCATGTTTTGCCTTTTCAACCCAAACCCTTATTTCTACGTCTAGATTCCCTCAGAAGACGGGGTTAATCTCTGTAACTCCCACAATTTTGTATTCTTCTGTAAAATCTCCATTTATTTTCCTGCTCTCAAAGGAATGAGTTCTTAACCTGTTTAACCTATCCCTCTAACTCTTGTAATCAGTCCCTGAACTCCTCCTTTGAAATTATCCCTGCACACTTTAAGCTTATTGACATTTCAGAACTGTTGGTAGGTGGCCAGTAACCCACGATATTCTATCTCCGGCCGCACCAATGTGTTGTACAGCTTCAACATAACGTCCCAGCTCCTGTTCTCCGTGATCTGGCTGTGAAGGCCCATGTGATTAGACCTCAATACGACCGATCTGCTTGTGACGTCGCTTAATACGTGCGTTTTAAGCTGTTGTATCCTTCTTGGCAACGCAGACCATGTCATACTTGTCTGTAATAAATGCCATCTGCCATTTTTCAGCCCATTTCCCAGCCAATCAACATCAAGCTACAAGCTTGGATAGATTTCCTGGCTGTAACAACGCCCCCAGTTTAGGAGTTGTCCTCAATTCTTCTGATTCAGTAATCTACATCGACATCTGCGCATTAGCATACATGATAAAAACAAATCAATGGGTCTAAAACTAATCCTTGTACTACACTTGTTAGAGTCAACGAATCAACCATCCACTCTCTGCTAATCCAGGACAGAACTTCCATCAATCCTCCACAAGCCCCGTCTAAAGCCGTGTAGGTGCGTAACTTTTTTGTTATAATAGGTCCCTATGTTATTACTGTCGACCTTTTTTATATGCTCAGAAGAACAGGCGGACAACGTGTGTTTTATTGTGATACATGTCATCAGTTGTTATGACACTTCCGTTATTCAAGTAACTCGAAATGACTGGAACAAGCGACACAAAGAATGATCCTAACTTCCCGTTCAATAAATTGTACTCGCCGAGTTAATGTCTCACCCTGACTCTCAGAAGCGAATGTACTCCGCTGATTGCGACAAAATAAATCTGTTTGAAGGTGACTGTCCATGTTGATTGTTCAGGATGATTGACTATGTTAAAAACAACATTGATCAGAAAAAGTCGCATTTCAGCAGCTGAACCCAGGCGTCCTTGAAATTAGAAATCCAGTAGAAGTGGTAGAGGCAGGTTCGATTTTGTCATTAAAAAATGGATAGCTATATGGACAGGAAAGGAATGGATGGTTATGGGCTGAGTGCAGGTAGGTGGGACAAGGTGAGAGTAAGCGTTCGGAACGGACTAGAAGGGCCGAGATGGCCTATTTCCGACCTGTAATTGTTATATGGTTATTAGCAACCCTCATGTTATTTTTTGTTTGCTCAGAAGTCAATAACTTGTTACATCCCTTGGGGAGATTGTCTCTTTTTAACTACAGCACTCTAAGTCCATGTATTCAACACGTGCGTCAAATCCTGTTGTATCTTTCCTCACAACGCAGACCATCTTATAAGTGTCTGTATTAAATGCCATCTTCCATTTTTCAGCCCATTTCCCAGCCAGTCAGCATCGAGCTACAAGCTTAGATATAGTTCCTAACTGGAACAACGCGCCCAACCTAGTAGACGTCCGCAATTCTTCAGATTCAGTTTGCTACATCGACATCTAAGTCATTAACATACATGATAAATAGCAACGGGACGAACACCAATCCCTGCAGTAGACTTGTCAGAGTCATAAAATCAACCATCCACTCTATGCTAATCCAGATAACAACGTTTGTCAATCCGTTGACAAGCTGCAGCTAAATTCGTGTGAGCGCGTAACCTTTTATTGTCAAAAGTCCGTGCAATAATCATCTAGATCGCATTTATATGCTCGGAAGTACATGCATTCAACGTGTTTTATTGTGATACATGTCATCAGGTGATACTGGGACTTTCATCAATCAAATGACTCAAATGACCTGAGCAAGCGATAGAAAAAATAATCCAATCTCACCCCTCAGTAAATGGTACCCCATTTCACAAGTCGAGCTAATGTTGCGCCCTCAGTGTCAGAAGCGAATGCGCTCCCTGAATGTGACAAAATAAATCTGTTAGAAGTTGATTGTCCATGTTGTTTGTTCAGGATGATTGTCAATGTTTGAAACAACACTGATCATTAAATGTCCCATTTCAGCAGCTGACGTCAGATATTTTGGAAAACACAATCGCAATATTCATATTATCTTTTGTTTAAAAGTTAATAACTTGAAACATCCCTGGGGGAGACGAATTCATGGCCCGATAGAGTGAGAAAAACAATTTAATGTCAGTGTTTGTGTAGCTGGTTGTCCCTCATGCGACTGATGTGATAATCACACTAATTGCCTCAGTGGAATTACTCTGAATTGTATATAACTCTGCAAAAACTGTAAAAGTCCATATGAGCAGTTGGATCGTTCCGTGCAACTGAAAGCTGCCTCTGACGAAATATGGGATATCCAACGATTTACTACATCGCGGGCGTTTTCTATCCTGCAATTGTAGCGATCGGAGTCCCTGGTAAGATACTGGAGCTGGTCAGTCCATGTTCGGTGCCATCATCGTCTTGCTTTCGTTCGGTTGCACTGTTTGGACTTTTACTGAGCACAAATGCTACCTTCGTTGAAATGTGTTTCCAGAATTGAGGATTCAAACATCTAATAGTTTTGTTATTCAGCTTCCATATTGTTTCTACGTGATGCTTTTTATTTCTTTTGTCAATTACGTCGGTGCCGATATTGCCATAGTTTCATAGTTTCACCTTGCTCGGCTTTCTGAACCGAGAATGGTCGCATATACAGATCAGAAGCTTTTTCAACTGACCGGCCATTCGAATATCGTCACTCAGGTCTGTTGTTCCAGAAAACGTTGAATTATACCTTATGCATTATATTTCAAGATTGTACTACAAATAAACCCTTCAGCTATTTCCTCTCAAATAATGGAAATCGTGTTGTTCATGGAGTGATCGACCTTCACCCATACGTGAGTCGGTACATGAGTCTGCTTTTCACTTCAAAAAAATCATACCCTTCAGAGCATTAGAAAAAATAGTGGGCATTCAGACATTTGCAGCTAACGATAATACTGTGTTGACCTCTTTTTTTCTCTCTACATTTCTTGTAGTTAATTTAACGGCGATTATGATTCTATCTCGGGGAAAGTGCGGACTCTCCAAATGCATCACCCGTTACCTGGTTGGAATGGCAACAGCGGATATGATGGCGGTTATAGTTTTCGCTTTAATGGATCAGACAAACAATATCTACATTTATTCCAGATCCCTGCTCATCACTCCTGTATGCACAGTGACAATTTTACTTCATGTTGTGACCAGGGACTGTTCTGTTTGGTTTACGGTCAGTTTTACATTTGACCGATTCATCGCAATATGTTGTCGAAAGCTCGGGGAGCGATACTGCACTGAGAGAACAGCAACGGTGGTTATGGTGACCGTGGTTTTAGTGAGTTGCGGGAGAAGTGTCCCATTTTACTTTGCAATTGAACCTTATGCCATTATTGACAACATACCGTGGCGTTGCGCCTTCACACAAGAATACGCTACTTTACCCGTGTGGAAGGGAGTCGAATTACTCGATAGCATTTTAACACCCTTGCTACCAATCGGCTTAATTCTTATCTTCAATGGGTTAACAGTAAGACATATAATTGCGGCAAATAGAGTCCGCAGAGGTCTTCGGAGGAGCAGCGATAAAGAGAAAGATACCGAGGTGGAAAACCGCAGAAAATCGATGATTTTATTGTTTGCAATTTCAGCTAATTTCATATTGTTTTGGATGCCCTATGTAGCTCATTCCCTGAAATGGCAAGTGGAAAATTACTTTTACCAGGACAGATATTTCAGTTCCCCGGTATATATACTACAGCAATTTGGGTCAATGTTCCAAATTCTGAGTATGTGCACCAATACTTGCATCTATACACTGACACAGAGGAAATTCAGAAAAGAACTGAAGGATGGAATGAAGTATGTGTTTACGTTAAATGGCCATCTTTGTAGATAACGCCCACGTCCAATTGCAATTCAGCGGAGTCTTTGAATAAGACAGTTATAAAAAAATCAGTAGGATGGCAAATAGGTCATAAATTCAATCATGTGCCTGGTCATCCTGAAATCAATAACTTTCAAGCTATCGCAGAGATTTGACTACAATATGGGAAACGTTCCCGCAGCATAAAAAACCCAGGACCAACAGGCTCCCGGATAGCTTCATCCACCGGACCATCAAGCCTATTTAGTCGTGCTGTTCTGAGTGTTTTTCTACGTTACATTGCTTGCTCTATTTATCATAAATTATTATAAATTACGAGGATGCCACATTGCACATTTAGACAGTGACGTAAACTAAAGATGTTTATTCCTCATGTGTGAAGGGTGTAAGAAATAAAGTCAATTAAATCTCAAGGGGAGGGATGATTTCCGAACTTTTAGGGGTTCATATCTTTCAAAATGCTCAGAGTCGGGTAAAAGAGAGTAAAGAGAAAGCCTTTTAAACACAGGGTAATTGTGAGAGTATCACAACTGGGGAAAGGGGGGCACTCTGCTGGGATTGTATGTCAATAGATTGTGAGTAGAAATCAAAAGTAAGAAGGGAACGAACTCTTGTTTGAGAGTATTCAGTACAGAACTCCCTTTACCAAAACGAAAATAATACAGAGACAGTGACAGATCGTGAGATAGATTTTGCACAGTTGCTTATACAATATTAACACGGCTGTTGTCACAGGCAACTTAAACTTCACTGATATTCATCGGCAATTCCTCTGTGTAAAAGATTTAGATGTGATAGAACTTCTCAGTAGAATACGGGAAGGAGACCTGGCCGAAGTAGCCCACAGGCGTACTAGTGAACAGTTGATCCTGTGCTAATACCAGAGGGTGAAATGGGTCAGGTATCTGATCTCTCCGCGTGTCGGCATTTCAGGACAATAGAGCTCAGCTATTTGACACATCTTACACTGGGATAGGAGCAGACAATATGGAATTCACTTTATTGATACTATTCGTTAGGCACGTGGGAGCCGAATAAGGGAAGCGATTTGTTCCTTCCAATGCACAAGGGAAATATGGAGATTGTTAATGGAGCCCTTGATTGGGGTTGATCTTGGGTTTGTTTCATTGAGTCGGGAATCGGATGGCTCCGTAAATTAAACCTTGTTGATAAGCGATATTGAATACCTCTTCAAATTGAAGAAAGAAATATACTCAAGGTTTTAGAAGAAAGGATCAGGCAGGATTATGGAAAGCCACAAGGTAGACGGAGGGATTTAACAATAGACTTTGAAGAATTAAAAGGGGACATAAGAAGGCATGGGTGACCCGCATTAAAGGTAGTTGAAAAACAGGAGGATAACGAAAGTGAGAGTGGAAGAGATAAGATATAAAAGAGGCAACATGACTGTGGAGTGCAAGGAGGCAATGAAAGTCCTTTATGATGCTTTGCTTCAATATTCACCGGTGAGTGAGATCTTGATGAATGTGGATACAGTGAAACAAGGCAGGCGCTCAGAATTACGAGATGGAAAATGGAAAACATGAATATAAACCATTTCCCGGTGCGAGAAGGTATGTAATCCAAGTAATTAGAGAAAGCAAGCGGAGATATTGCTGGGCTTTTGGACATGGCATTTGTGTCATCTCTGGCCACGGAAGTACTAAGGGAGGATTGGAGATTGGCAAATGTTATCTCTTTGTGCAAGAAATGTAATAGGCGTAATATTGGGAATTAAAGGTGGGTGAGACTGCGGTCAGTAGAGGGCCATGTATTGGAGAGGCTTCTAAGAGACATAATTTACAGAAAACCTTATTCTGGTTGGTGATAGTCAGCATGGTTTTCTGTCCCTTATGAGCCAAAATAAATTCTATGAAAACGTGAAAAACAGGCAGATGAAGCAGAAGAGTCGATGTGGGGTATATTAATTCTGTAAGGTATTAGACTGGGTTTCCTGTGGTGCACACTTCCAAAAAGTCAGGTGGCCTGGCATCTAGTGAAACATGGCTGCATAGATTCAGAACTAGCAAACCAAGGAAAGGCCGATAAGGTAGTGGATGGAGTGTATTTTGCTTGGAGGACGGTGGCTAGTGGTGTTCCGCAAGGAATGTATAATCTTTAGTACACTTTACAACTATATCTAGACTCTGCTATTATATTGTTCTGAGTGCAAGGCTTTAGTTTGACCATTCTGCAGGACTTAGATAATTCACTGAGTTAGGGCTGATTTTGAAAGCAAACTACTAAATTCAGACTGAAACTGTACGGTATCTAAACAGAAATCACGTATACTTATTACAGGACTAAAACTGCACGCTATCAAAACTGAAATGATGTTTACTTCTTAAAGGCAGATGGTACGGTTACATGGAAACATTTTATTTTTCCAATGAACCCTACACCTCAAGATCCGCATTTCCAAATATCCAGCAGCGTCCTTTTTTTGCTTTCCAAATGAACCAGCCTCCCAGAAAGCGGACTTCAAATTGCCAATTCAAGTAAACGCGAAGTTGTTTTATGTCGGTTTACCTTTGAACAGCGGCTTTATCGTACCCGGAATAGGTACACTCATGTCTCGATATATTTCACGTTGATTTCACATGGCCAGTGTGGAATCCGTATCTCCCTCTGAAATCAATACGACAGCAAACAAACACAAGAACGCAATCGAAATACGCAGGTATGGCAAAATAATGATCTAAGCTCCAACGTTTCTTCCTTCAAACCTCTGTCGCTGGTAACAGTCGTATATAGAATAAGCAGTGAAACCCTAAAGCGAAAATACTTACCAAATATTCTAAAGAACAAAGGGAAACCAGGTATGGGTGATTGCGGACCACATACACTGAGACTTTATGCAATTTCGGAAAAGAAAGCAGTCTCTGATATTCAAATGTTCCTGCAAATTTATTTCAGCCAATGATGCAGACATTTGCAGATAATATCCTCTTGTTAAAGAAAAGATTAATTCAAACTTCTTTTCAATGCAATATTAACAAAACACGATTGCCTTCCGTTCAATCACGCACGCATTACCTCTGTTTCTCTTTCAGCTGAACTCACAAACATCCAGATCTGTGCAATATTTTACATTCTCAATGCGTTCACATTTTAAACTATCGCAGAACCCTGAAGTGTTGAACAGTTAACAAATAATCTATAGTTAGAGTTACACAATACTTAGGAAATCCTTTCGAGTCTAAACCAAATGGACGCTGGAAGTTTTGCATCGTACACAAATTATTATTCAACATATCTAAAATATGACGTCACGACGTCACCAAATCTCCAACGCCTTAAGCTTTTTCTCACCTCCAATCACTGACCAAAGAGAGGATTGAGATTAAATGAACAATTTGTTGTATGTTATCAGGTTTAATAATCCCCATCACCACCGTTAAAGTAACAGATTCTTACACAGTACTGGTATCTTTGACACACGACCCCCCAATCCGGAACTATGCTCTTTGCTGCTTTAATGATGGAGTGTGTTAACTCCTTTATAATCGGAGGGAGGAGCTTCGGATGATGGCGCCTAACGGATACTAGTTAGCTTATATTTTCTGATTCAGCTCAATTTCTATCTTTAATATCTCCTTTTCTTCCTTTTCTGAGATTGTTTGAAGACTGTGGCCTGAAGTTACACGATATAGAAACATATAAAACTATGAAACGGATGGGGAAGATAGAGGCAGGAAATTTGTCTCCACTGGTAGATGAAACCAGAACGAGGAGACATAACCTCAAGATACACAATGCACATGTTGGACCGAGATAAGGAGGGAATGCTTTCCCAGAGAGTGGTGAATCAGCAGAATTCTCTGCCCAATGAATCGCTGCCGGCTACCCCAGGAAATATATTTAAGACAAGATAGGATAGAGTTTTGCAAAGTTGGGGAAGTAAGGGTTAAGGGGAAAAGACAGCTAGTTGGAGATGAGTCCATGGACAGATTGGCCATGAACTTATTAAATGCCGGAGCAGGCTCGATGTGCCAAATGCCCTACCCCTGTTCTTATTTCTAAAATTCTTCTGCTTTTACGCTTGCCGCTCTTACGGTTACATTTTGTGAGCACGTCTAGCGGTATCCTCTGCTAATACCCAAAAGTAACTTACTAATTCTTTAATTCTTCAATTAGTCCTCCATCCTTTTATTTTTGGAAAAGCCGAATGTTGCGAATGTAATTCTGAGGCTTTACAAAACTGCCCTGTGTTTTGGTCTTTTGATTATGTTGGCAAAGGAACGAAGTCCAGTCAATTTCCTTTCTTCTGCCGGACAGTGACATTACACTGACTCTGCTGGTCAGTTGTCTGTAACAGCTCTCGATGATTATCCGCGGGCAGTAATGTCCCAATATAATGATTAATATTTCACAGATGCTGAGGTACAAAGGATGTAGTGCATGTTATATTCTTCATTCAGATTCCTGCCCATTTCCTTTAATTGCGACTTTCTCCTTGGTCTCAAATACGGAAGGGAGTCGGAGTAGTGACAAGCGTAATGGGTTCTTTGATTGTAGGCTGGCAGGAGATGTTAGGAAAGAGGAAGACTTTCATCGTCATAACCATACGGTTCTGCGTCGCTACGTCCACCACCAACCTCCTGTTTCAAATCCAGCCCCTGATTATAATTTCTCTGTGAATGGGGATGTTAAACCAACAACTTTCTAATCGGCTGCAGACACTTCATTTGATCTGCAGGGTTACATAGAAACATAAAAACATAGAAAACCTACAGCAAAATACAGGCCCTTTGGTCCACAAGGTTGTGCCGAACATGTCCCTACCTCCGTAATTAGTAGACTTACCTACAGCCCTCTCCCTTTCTAAGTTCCATGTACTTATCTAAAAGTCTCTTAAAATACCCCATTGTATCCACTTCCACAACCGTTTTTGGCAGCCCTGTCCACTCACTAACCACTCTCTGAGTAAAAAAAAAACTTACCCTGGCATCTCCTTTGTACTTACTCCAGCACCATGAAACTGTGTCCTCTTGTGGCAACCATTTTAGCCCTGGGAAAAAGCCTTTAATTATCCATATGATCAGTGCCGCTCATCAGCTTACACACTTTCTAACAGGTCACCCCTCATCCACCGTCTCTCCAAGGAGAAATGGTCGAGTTCACTGAAATTATTCTCAAAAGGCTTGCTCCCCAATCCAGGCAACATCCTTGTAAATCGCCTCTGCACCCATACTATGGCTTCCACATCTTTCCTGTAGTGAGGTGACCAGAACTGAGCACAGTACGCCAAGTGGGGTCTTGCCAGCATCCTACACAGCTGCAACATTACCACTCGGCTCCAAAACACAATTCCACGATTGATGAAGGCCAATACACCACACACATTCTTAACCACAGCGTCAACCTGCTCAGCGGCTTTGAGCGTCCTATGGACTCGGACCCTAAAGATCCCACTGATCCTCCACACTGCCAAGAGTCTTACCACTAATACCATATTTGGCCTTCATCTGTGACATACCAAAATGAACCACTTCACACTTATCAGGGTTGAATTCCATCTGCCACTTCTCAGCCTAGGTTTGCATCCTATCAAACTCTTGCTGTAACCTCTGACAGCCCTACACACTATCCACAACACCTCCAACCTTTGTGGCTTCAGGACATTTAATATCCCATCCCTCCAGGTCACTTATAAAAATCACGAAGAGTAAAGGTCCCAGAACAGAATCCTCAGGCAACCCACTGATGACCGAACTCCATGCAGAATATGACCCGTCTATAACCACTCTTTGCGTTCTGTGTGCAAGCCAGTTCTGGATCCACAAAGCAATGTCCACTTTAATTTCATGCCTCCTTATTTTATCAATAAGCCTTGCATGGGGAACCTTATCAAATGCCTTGCTGTAATCAATATGCATTACATCTATTGATCTTCCTTCAACAATGTGTTTAGTCACATCCTCGAAAAATTCAATCAGGCTCGTAAGGCACGACCTGCCCTTGATAAAGCCATGTTGAATATCCGTAATCTTATCATACCTCTCCAAATGTTCATAAATCCTGCCTCTCATGATAATCTCCATCAATTTACAAACCACCGAGGTAAGACGCACTTGTCTGTAATTTTCTGGGCGATTTCGACTCCCTTTCTTGAATAAAGGAACAACATCCTCATCCCTCCCATTTTCCGGAACCTCTCCCGTCTCCACTGATGATGCAAAGACAATCGCTAGATGCTCAGCAAAGTCCTCCCTCGCCTCACACAGTAACTTGGGTTACATCTCATCGGGTTCAGGCGATTTATCCAACTTGAAGCTATCTCCAACCATGACAGCTCTGTTATTATTACACCTTTTCAGGAAGTGTTTCCCTATCTGTTCCTCAATATCCCTGTTACTGCTGGGCAGCCTGTGAAAAACACTGAGTAAACATACACACATTTTCCTGTTCCTAATCTCCAGCCACAGAAACTCCGCAGACAATCCCTCCATGGCGTCCACCATTTCTGCAGCCTTGACTCTATCTCTGATCAACGATGCCACGCCTCCACCTCTTTTGCCTCCCTCCCTGTCCTTTCTGAAACATCTAAAATCGGGCACATGGATTAACCAGTCCTATCCCAGAGTCGTATAATTCTCTGTAATGGCCAACACATCGTTTCTCCACGTACTGATACATGCTCTAAGCTCATCCGCCTTATTCTCGACACTCTTTGCGCTAAAATAGACACATCTCAAACCTTCGATCTGTGCGCGTCACCTACGGAGTTACTTATGTAGTTGGTACCTATGTACCAAACCTCTGGCTGTTCTCCCTCACACCGCAGGTTATCCTGCACACGATCTGAAACATCCCGGTCCCTGGCACCTGGGAGGCAAACTACCATCCGAGTTCCTTCCCTGCATCGACAGAATCGCCTGTCTGACCCCCGAACTACAGTCTCCTATCACTACTGCCTTAGTCTTCCCTTCACTGTCCTTCTGAGCCACAGGGCTGGACTCTGTGCCGGAGGAACGGCCACTGCCGCTACCCCCAGGTAGGCTGTGCACTCCAACAGTACTCAAACAGGAGTACTTATTCACCAGGTGTACAGCTACATGGGTACTCTCTAGTAACTGATTCTTCCCCTTTCCTCTCCTGTGACCCACTTCTCAGCCTGCCGTAGCCCCTGTGTGACCACCTGCCCATAATTCCTATCTATCACATCCTTTTGCTCCAGTTTCGTTTAAATTCCTTGCCTCACATTTTCCCATGGGTAGTCGTCGAGATCTTTATCACAGCGTTTTTATTTTCCTTCATACATCCATGTCCAGTGATATCTCAACACTGAGTAGAATTACACGTTACCGTGTAACAGTCAGGGTAGAATTATAAGTACGGTGATGTTGAGCCTTTCGGATCAAGTTATTATTTCATTGTTATTCTAGAAGTTTCGTCGGGAATTATGCAGCTGGGACTTCAGCAGATAAATTGAAAGGAACTGCTTGACGTTGAGTCAGTTACGAAACAATCGGGTCGATTTAAAGTGTGCAGGCAGCTTTCGAACCCGAGGTAGTGAGAACAGAAGAAAACTAATAGATTAAAGGGAATTTTTAAAGTAAAATTTATTATCAATTGAATTTTGATACAAGATGATTCGGATAATGAGCTGGTAAACCTATGACCATTCCCAGACAGGCAGTACTTTGTTACGTAAAGAGCGTGCAATTTGAACTGAATCTGGTTCTGGGGCAATCTAATCAGAGCAATTGAATGTCGACACAAGGAACTTCAGGTAATGAACTGCTAACTGAGACCATTCTCGGAGAAGCAGCTACTTATGATGCAAAATGACAGACCTACCAATGAAGCAATCTTAATTCTCGTTAGACGCTGTCTGTGTTACCTTATTTAATTGGTTTAGATAAGTCACAGTTGGAAGACAAAATACACAAGGCTGGGTTGGGACAATGCTGGTTGTAGCCATTTAAGAAGCTGATCCAGGTAGGTCAGGTGACCTTGAGCCAATGGAATTGAAATCATTTGAAGGGGCCACTACAAGAGACAGGAGTTCTAAATGCGCTGGGGCGATAACTCTCCAGCAACCAAACACGAATCATCGCTGTTAAGGACACGTGGAGATCGGTCCACGAGGAACGTTTGGCCAGCGCAGACTCGTTTCCCGCGTACTCACTTTCCTCTTCATTGACTCTTCAGGAAGGGTCAGAAATTCTCGTGGTGTGCACACAGGTAGATAGTTTGTGAACCCACCTGCTTTTTTACTTGACACAATAAAAGCCATTTGTCGGTAAATACAGATTCCCTGTGGCTCACTGATCATTATTACAAAGGGTGATCCTTGAAATAGAATTGACGTCCCTGCGTGGTCTCGCGGATGAATCTCTTTGTTGAACTGGTGACTCGAGTCCAACCGCGTGCGTGAGGTATTGACAGATCTGGTGCTGACACCGGATGAAGAATTCCGGGGATTAATCAAATCCAACGTACTTGGATTGCGTTAATTTGAGTGGATACCACTAGAAATGCGCGTTGGAGAAGGGGCCGGAGTATCAGGAGTTTGTGTGGCTGTAACGGGAAAACTGCTGGGGTTGCCCCGTGTAAATTGGTCCTCAGGGAAGCAGTCGAGCAGGAAGTTTAAACAATTGAAACAAACAATCGCAGTTAGCTGTTTGAATGAGGATTTGATAGAGTTACGACAATGTGCTAAGTCAGAACGGCGCAGATTAGAATTGGAAAACGAATGCCGGCAAAAAGTAGAAGCCGAGCGATATAGGTTAGAAGGAGAGCACAAAAATGATCCAAAAGGAGGTGGAGACCTATAGAGAAAGGGCTACACTGCGGATAGCTCTAGACCTGATGCATATGAAACATATTTGGTTCAAGTGTGAGAAATAACTTAATTAAAATAAAAAGTGACCGAGAGGCCACAGCCGAAGTCGCGAAGGATGAAGTGCCACTCTGTAACTGACTGCACTTTAACCGCGTCGACTTGAACTCTGGACGGTTTGTGCATAGTTCCCAGTAAAACAGCACCTATTCCTTGTAGAATTCACACTTCTCTGACTTGAGATAAAAGATATTATCTATGATCTTCATAGGAAACTCCTGAAATTTTTGACGTGCTCCTGGTGACGACACATATACTGTAGATTATTATGTTGTATAAAGAAATGATCTTGGTGAAGGGCCAATAATCAATACTCTGAAGAAAAAGAAGACCGGGGATGTTGCCGTGGTTCGCGGGCAGACAAACCCGGAACCATATGCCATCTAAATGTACTCTTCGATGGCCACCGTTTCGGGACAAGGGTTGGAATAGTTACGGGGAGGACAAGCACCGGGTAAGATGTCAATGACAAAGTCGGATGGTCGGTGTAGAGACAAAGAGGCCGTCTTGTTCTTTATAAAGATCACAGGAAGGTCGGCATATTCAGCCGTAATGCCAGTGGAGACCACACTAGCTGCTATCAACGGAAAGGATTCACGGACAGATGAGTTAGTTACTGGAGGGTGTCATGAAGGGTGCCTCCGGGAGACGTTTAGGGGTATTAATCCGTTGGTTGTTATATCCAGGGAAGTCCAGGAGCGGCAGTAGTTCAGTTCAATGTGTTAGATGCTCACTGTGGTTGCCTTCCAGCAGAAGTTGAAGGAGTTTTGGGAAGATGGATCTTGCTTGTGCCAGAGGCTGACAATTCTAGGCATGATATCGGCATTCTCTCATTTGCTCAGTGGGAATGGCCTTTTACAGCCAGAAGATAACCTCGAGTTTCCTACTTCTCCGGATTCAATAATGCCGGAAGTTCATGGTTCTCAGACACCCAAAGCAAAGAAGCTGGTAGCATTATACAGTTGGGTAAAATGCTTGCAGGGCGAACTGATCCGTCAGAACTCGCCATTTTGCTGGCGGGTATCCATTTACACTGGGCTGTTGGGACATGAAGTCCAAAAATGTTCCGTGTCGTCACAAGCTTATTCCCCTGCGCTGATATCTTCCCTTGTGAGATTGGTGCAGGCGCCTCGCATGGACAGACTCCTCGCCGGATTGCGTACTTGGTAGTGCGGGAAAACCCTCTACCTTGGCGCAGGTACAGTATTCGTTGGGGAGACGCCTGACCCTTGCAGTCGCTTAAATGCAAATCAGTACTGATCTTAAGCAGTGTCATTGTAAACGGGAGTCTTTCTTTCCCTGAACCTGGACAACGATAAACAGGGAGCAATGTCGTCGTTCTGCTTTGGGTTAAGTATAGGGTGAGCAGCCGGTTGTCGTGGTCCATGTAGGGACCAATGATGTAGGTAGGAAGAGAGATGAGGTCCTGAAAAGTGAGTTTAAGCAGTCAGGCGCCATGTTAAAGGACAGGACTTCCAGGATAGTAATCTCAGGATTGCTACTAGTGCCATGTGCAGCTGGGTTTAGAAATAGTAATTTAGCGCAGATCAACACGTGGCTGAAGACATGGTGCAGGAGGGAGGGTTTTATATTTAGAGATAACTGGGCAGTTTTCCAGGGGAGACGGGACGATTGACATCTGAACTGGAGGGGAAAATATTTTTCAGGTAGGTTTTCTTGAGAGGCACTTGTGAATTTAAATTGGATACAATGGCGAAGGGGAAGCCGAGTGTAGGAGCACATGTATGGGAGAAAGAAGAAAAGTAAAATAGTGAAGTTGTTTGCACCATTAGTGATAAACAGAGAGATACAGGTGGAGAATTTCTTAAATCCATTTATTTTAATGCGTGGAGCATCGTAACAAAGGTGAATGAGCTTAGATTGTAGATTGATATCTGGAAATATAATGTTGTTGCTATTAGTGAAACATGGTTGCAGGAGAGGTATAGTTGACAACCTGAATTTCGTTGCATCAGGTGTGATAGAATCGGAGGGACCAGAGGGGGAGGTGTTGCTTTACTTGTCAAAGAAAATATTACAGCGGTGCTCTGGCAGGATAAATTGGAGGGCTCGTCTACGGAAGCTATTTGGGTGGAATTGAGGAATGGGAAAGGTGTAGTAATATTTATAGGAGTGTACCATAGACCACGTAATGGGAAGCGTAAATTGGAGGAGCAAATTTGTAAGAAGATAGCAGATATTTGCTGTAAGCACAGGGTTGTGATAGTGGGAGATCGTAATTTTCCACACATAGACAGGGAAGCCCATTCTGTAAAAGGGCTGGATGGTTCGCAGTTTGTAATTTGTGTGCAGGATAATTTATTTTGCAGCAATGCATCGAGGTACCGACTAGAGAAGGGACAAAGTTGGATCTCCTGTGAGGGAATGAGATAGGACACGTGACGGAGGTATGTGTTGGGGAGAACTTCGGATCCAATGATCACAATGCCATTAGTTTCAATATAATTATGGAGAAGGAAAGGACTGGACATAGGGTTGAGATTTTTGACCGCAGAAAGGATAACTTTGAGGAGATGCGAAAGTATTTAGAAGGAGTGGAGTGGGACAATGTATTTTATGGGAAGGATGTAATAGGGAAATGCAGATCATTTAAAGGTGAAATTTTGAGGGTACAGAATCTTTATGTTCCTGTTAGGTTGAGAGGAAATGTTAAAAGTTTGAGAGAAGCATGGATTTCAAGGGATATTGGAAACTTGGTTCGGAAAAAAAGAGAGATACCTACAATAAATATAGGCAGCATGGAGTAAATGAGATCCTCGAGGGATATAAAAATGTAAAAAGAATCTTAAGAAAGAAATTAAGAAATCTAAAAGAAGATACAAGGTTGCTTTGGCAAGTAAGGTGAAAATAAATCCAAAGATTTTCTACAGTTATTTCAATTGCAAAAGGTTAGTGAGGAATAAAATTGGTCCCTTAGAGAAATAGAGTGGACAGCTATATGTGGATTCAAAAGAGATGGGGGAGATTTTGAACAATTTCTTTCCTTCGGTATTCACTAAGGAGAAGGACATTGAATTGTGTAAGGTAAGGGAGACAAGTAGGGATGTTATGGAAGTTATGATGATCGTGCTGTTTCCGCAGGGAACCCTGGCTGGCGATGGCTTGTTGAAGGGTATTTGTGTCCGCTGGGTCCATAGTGGCCAGAACGTTCTGTTGCAACAAGCGAGGGGTACCCAAACGCAGAACACAGTCACGGAGACGGAGCTAGGATGCAGACGCGGGTGTGAGCGTTGAATGACAAACAGGAGGGAGAGCAGGACAACAGGATGCAAAAAGAACTTATTTTGACACAAAGCGTATAAAGGGAAGCGCGAGACAATGCTTTTCTTAACTCATAAGCGGCAGAGAAACGTTAATTACCTCAGTGGCAAAACCATCGCTCTGGCAACTGGTCGGTGCAAAGCCGAGGTTCTAATGCTGCAGGTCCTGATGAAAACCAGGTGTAATGCTATCAAAGGAAATTGGGGGAAAATGGGGAATTAACGGTCGGGACTATGACACCGGAGTTAACATAGGTGGAGCATCGAGAGAAATCTGAAGAATATGGGAAATATTTGAACATACAGTTACGGAATCTGATTGTACATACTAATTACAAATAAGTGTCGCGAAAAGGTCAACGGAAAAAAAAAGATAATTTTATTGGTAACATTGCAATTTTGGTCATCACGGAGTCGATTGAGCAGTTGAAGAATCTGTCTTGGTGGCCAGAAATGGAAAATGAACATATTATTGTCAGAATTGTTTGATCAATGCCCACTTCCATCCAGATATATCCATTACAAAAGCAGTTTGAAGACAGACCACCCTGTAGAAGAACGATGGATGAACTTTCAGATCGATTTTGAGTGCGCTTTATTTTCATGCCCTGGAGTACAGAAAATATATCCTAGTGCTAGTGAATACTTTCTGCCAGCTGATGAAGTCTTTTTGAACTGGGAAAGACATGCGAAGTTTACCGCCAGGATATTGTGAGCAAGGGATTTTACCTGTTGCAGATTGCTGAAGGTTCTTTCATCAGATCAAGGTCCTCACTTCACTGGAAACTTTGTAAAACTGTTCTCCCGAACGGCCGAAGTGTTGTGATCGAGATTGATAAGATTACAGGGACATTGATACACTACACACCCTGTTTCTTTTGTTCCATCGAGAATAACACGCAGTAAGCTGCTCGAGCTCAACAGTTCAGGCGGCATTTACGGAGGGGAGTAAACTACTAAACAGGTCGGGCCGAGAATTTCATCGGGACTGAAAAGGATCGGCGAAGAAGATGGGGAGGGGGAAGTGGCTGAATAAAGAGTTTACAAGGCAGAGGGTGATAGGTGACATTAGATGTAGGGGTGGTAGTTCGGTGATGGGTGATAAATTAAAGATCTGGGTGTGATAACTCGAAGCGATTAAGAGCAAAAGGAAGAATCAGCCGAGGAATGAAAAAAAATCTAAGCATGAGAAATAGGACAGGAATGGGCGCCAGGCAGAGGAGATGGGCAGGAGAGAAAATCAGCATGGCTAATAAGTGGGAATGGACAAGTTAGAATGTGGAAGGAAATATTATTATAACTTAGAAAAAAATGCATTCGTAATGCAATCACACTTCAGGCGATGTAGATGGAAAATGAGGTGTTTTTCCTCCAACGTGAGTGTGGTCTCCTTCCTTTCGTAAAACGGGAACTAGGAAATTTCGCTTTTTGTGGCGAATCCCTGTTCTCCGTCGAATCTCTGCGATGTACAGAAGGCCGCACAGGGAGCACTGGCTACAGAAGGTGACCCGGATAGTTTCACCGGTGCACTGTCACCTGACCTGCAAAGGTGGGTTGTGGCCCTGTATTGCGGAGAATGAGCGACTATGACACTTGTTCTGCTTACAGGAATAAAAAAGGGTAAGATGATTGGTCAAGATGAGGGGAAATGTGCTTCATGTTTGGCTTATTGTTATCATTTGTACCAAGTTACAGGGAAAGCCCTTCATTGTCATGGCATCCAGACATATCATCCATTCATTACTCAGATCGGACAGCTCTTATTCAGCCACACACTGAGACGCAAACAGGAACCTGATCCTAAACACCACTGTTTACTGAGACCGGAACCTGACATGTGAAGGTTAGACTCCATCATACCCTTTCATTTTACAGAAGTGGTTGACTGCTGACCCCACCAGGCCCTCAGCCCTGATTTGGATGTGTGACTGTGATCACAATACAATCAATGCATCGACCTTGGACAGCTCGGAAACTATAATACACTGACTCCTATGTGTGAAACCTGACCTAGATCTTCCTGAGATCTGAGCCCGGCGGGTGATGACTGACAGAGACACGCTCCCAGAGATAACCGGGAGCTTATACCACCAACCCAAATTCACCCCGATTTGTGACATTGTGCGTGACCCCTGACACAGCCACAATCAGAGAGCAAACTCGGGCACGTGACACTGACGCTACCGCAGCCTGTTATCTAACCCCATTGTATGACCCCGGACGCCACAACACGCTGTATTCGGATCTCTGGCCACACCATTTTATGATATTTGACATGATGTCTGCGAAAACTAACTACACTACTCGC
This sequence comes from Hemitrygon akajei, assembly GCF_048418815.1. NCBI lineage: Eukaryota > Metazoa > Chordata > Chondrichthyes > Myliobatiformes > Dasyatidae > Hemitrygon > Hemitrygon akajei. The sequence continues at coordinate 1,180,565 of NW_027332010.1, forward strand.
TGCTATCTGATTGCATGTGTAACCACTGACCGAGATCACACTGAGAATAGATGCACACATATACCTATCGCCTGAACCTATCACCATGTCATATGACTCCAAGTGAAGCTAAATGCTCCGCTACACAGCAAGAGCTGACCCAATACGCGTGATCTCCGACACCACCATAGCCTGAGGGCTGTGAATGTTAATTTGCCTCCAAAGCCACTTTTCCCTGACAACCGATCCCCATGACGGACGCCTTTGTTGAACACTGACCTGAAATCCCTTAGTTCTTGCTCCCGTGTTTGACAAGTGACCCAAACATATCTTGTAATCCTCTAAGCGTGTGACAGCGTCTGACGCTGTTGTGTTACACCAGCGCACACTGAGTTTTGAAGCTAACACATGCTAAGATCAGTCACGGTGTGTAAGATCAAAAGATCAGACAAAATCAGGCCATTACCTCCAAGGAGACTTTTCCACCAGTCAATTATGCCTCATTTATCATCTTCCTAAACCCTATTCTCAAGCCTTCTCTCCGATAATATAGTTCAAAAACAGAGTGCGTATTTACCGCAAGATGGCGGTATAATTATGTAGTAAGTGTACTTTAATATAAATAAGTTACCCAAAACAACTGACTCTCCAACCCACTGATATCAAAGCCGATGTGCTTGATCTCCGAGTACAATTCATTCTGAATTTTGACCCATATTTGTGGCTATTGACACAACTACACTCTGAATTCAGGCATGGTGCGTGACGCCGACCTTAACAGTATCTCATATAAACAAAGTGCGTGATGACTTCCCCCGCCACCCGATGAAAAATGAATGGACTGCCATGCCCTGAGAATAGTCCGTCGTCTACCGGCTCGATTACGTATATCAGTCTGCACTCAAACCCGATTGTTTTTACTTCGATTAATTACAAGCTGCCATCCATCTCCCATGATCATCGACGGCTTTACTCCTGGGAGCAATGGTAAACCAGAGTGGCAGTTATAATAGAAAACAAGCGGAACGCTAATTTGACAGCTGAGCCGAAAAATCGATTAGTGTTCATTTGTGGGTGTCTGTGTTTGTGTGCGCATCTTAGTTAGCATGTGTGTGTGTGTGTGTGTGTGTGTGTGTGTGTGTGTGTGTGTGTGTGTGTGTGTGTGTGTGTGTGCGTTCAGGTGTGTCAGTCCACTCTTTCTATCTGACCAAGTCTGACTGTGCCTGTGCATCTGTGAACGTGTGTGTATCAGGGACAGGTAGGAGGAGAAAAACTGAAGGGCAGAGAGGACATGAGATACAAGATTAGAATCCGCGGTAAAATCCAGTATAGACAAAATAGAAATCGAAACCCTGCATTTTAATGTACGACTTATAACGCTACTTTATTTTTCTTTATAAAATGAAAGAGGTATGACAGCAACTTTTTTCTTAGAAAGGAAATATTACAGAGACATCGAGAAAATTTACCAATTCACGCTGGATACAAAACTAAAGGCTTGTAATTAACCGAATTGACGCAAAACCCCATCGTCAGCACAGACCCTCATTGGAACGCTGACTGGCCGGGGGCCACACGGTAGACCAATGATTACCTGGCGCGGTACTGTAGGTTTAGAATTGAGAGCACTGAAACACACCTAGGGCCTAGTTTAGAAGTTAGCCAAGTACACAGAGAGATGGAAGACATTCATTGCCGCTCTAAGCGTCAGAAGCGGACAGGAACAAAGTCGGGAAGGAGAGAGAGAGAGAGATATTCATTTCAGAATCTGCTACTCTATGTCCCTCACCTCTCACCGCTTTTTGAAAGTCACAATTAGAGTAACAGGATAAATAAATACACTCTTCAGCTGCTCCCGGAACTTCCTCTGGGTTACTGCGTAGAGGGCCGTGTTCGTGCAGCAACTCAAGTGCTGCAGGATGAAGCCCATCTTCTGCACAAAATTAGGGGGAACGATCGATCGAAACCCCAGCCACAACAATCGATTCCAGATGGAGTGGATCATGAAGACCGCCCACAACACGATGACATTTCCAGAGACGGCGAAGAGTAAAATGATTGATTTTCTTCGACTTTCCATCTCAGCGTCTCTGGGCTTCTCCCCGCTGCTGTGACCCCGAAGTCTGTTGCGAGCTCTGCTGGCTGTTAAAATCGGTTTTACGGTTAAAGTGTTGAAGAAGAGAATGAGAAAAAAAGGAGCGACCGGGGTAAGGAAATAATGAGTGAACACAATCGTTGCCCAAAGAGCTGAGCCAACAACACCACCTCTTTCCCAACATATCCAGGGATCACTAAGAAGGTTATATTCACCCGTCAGCATAAAATACCAAAACAAATCCTTCAGGCAGTTGAGCACGGTCTCTGTTCCCAGAACCACAGCCACCGTTCTCTCAGTACAATATGTGGATTTCATCTTCTGACAGCAGATGGCGACAAAGCGGTCGAAGGTGAACGAGACTGTGAACCAGACAGAGCAGTCTGACGCTGCATACAGGATAACGGCGTGAATATTACAGACCAGAACTGGCCAGGGGAAGTGAAATTGCCGCCAGTACACCATCGGGGTGAGCCTCAGTATCAGGTCAAAGATGACGACAATTAAATCCGCCGCGGCCATGGCCACCAAATAGAGAGTGACGCATTTTGAGAGACCGCATTTTCCACGTGACAGGATCAGAATGGTCAGCAAATTGCCTGAAAGAACGGAAATAGACATCGATATGTGGAAACAAGTTTAGCTTGTTGACACAATATTGTTAATTCATGCTTTCATAAATTCATAAATACCTAAGTTCAGGTCTTATTTTCAAACTAGTAAACTCCTCCTAAAAACTTTACCCATCTTTACATGCCACTGACGTTCGAATAGAACAGAGAGCCAGATCTTCAATTCGATCTTTGACATTTCCGCTATTTTCGTGCATGAGGTCTTTATTCTCATTGTACAGGGGTGTGAGAATACACCGTGCACCTTCATCTTCCACCTAAGGGCCCCGTGACAAATGGGCAACATCTCGGTTTTGTTTTGTTCTGCATGTGGCAGCGAACAGGGAGGGTTAAGAAAACAACACGGTGAAAATAGAAATAGACACATAGCAATAAAGGAGCAAAGGGAGAGGAAATCATGGCAAATGAAAGGCGATTTGAAAGGGATAAGTTGTCACTTTCTCCTCGGAGAATGCGGCAAGCCGGCAGAAAGCAAGAACTTGCAGATATTTTTTTTTCACAAAGGTACAAAGCGACAGGAGTAACAATAGAAACAGTCAGGTAGGGTTTTAAGAATAATGATATAAAATACATGGAATGGACAGGAGGAGGAGTATAGGAAACTGTTACAGGACTTTGTGATATGGTGCAACTCAAACTACCTGCGTCTCAATATCACCAAGACCAAGGAGATGGTGGTGGACTTTAGGAGATCTAGGCCTCATATGGAGCCAGTGATCATTAATGGAGAATGTGTGGAGCAGGTTAAGACCTACAAGTATCTGGGAGTACAGTTAGATGACAAGCTAGACTGGACTGCCAACACAGATGCCTTGTGCAGGAAGGCACAGAGTCGACTGTACTTCCTTAGAAGGTTGGCGTCATTCAATGTCTGCAGTGAGATGCTGAAGATGTTCTATAGGTCAGTTGTTGAGAGCGCCCTCTTCTTTGTGGTGGCGTGTTGGGGAGGAAGCATTAAGAAGAAGGACGCCTCACGTCTTAATAAGCTGGTAAGGAGGGCGGGCTCTGTCGTGGGCAAAGTGCTGGAGAGTTTAACATCGGTAGCTGAGCGAAGGGCGCTGAGTAGGCTACGGTCAATTATGGAAAACCCTGAACATCCTCTACATAGCACCATCCAGAGACAGAGAAGCAGTTTCAGTGACAGGTTACTGTCGATGCAATGCTCCTCAGACAGGATGAAGAGGTCAATACTCCCCAATGCCATTAGGCTTTACAATTCAACCGCCAGGACTTAAGAACTTTTTTTAAAGCTATGCTTTTTTGAGTTAGTGATTTTAGATGCATATCATATTATTACTGAATTAAGTATTGTATGTAATGAGTTTTTGCTACGGCAAGTGTATGGGACATTGGAAAAAAGTGTTGAATTTCCCCATGGGGATGAATAAAGTATCTATCTATCTATCTATCTACAAAAAAAACAGAAAACAACAATGACCCTGCAGGATTAGACGCCCTGTCTCCTATATAATTGCAGAGATTACTGCAGACGTTCTCTCGGGGATAGAATTTACTTGCATGAATACTTACAGTAACAGCTGTCGAATTAAAGACAAGAGCGATTTTTTTTAATTGGACGATCTTCCGAATAGAAAGACTTATTAAAACTTAACATCCGGGAAAAAAAAACGAGACGGTGTGGTGACCAAAATGGTAATTAATAGAAAGGAAATAAGTTGGCCAACGGAACGAAGTGTGTTATGTTAATCGCTGCCTGTCGAGGGCTCCATTGTGTTTAAGAAGCAGAATCCAATAAATCCTGCAGCTGAATTTACAGAGAGTTGATTGAAAGCAAATTCTCAGAACTAAGCTGGACAGGCTGCACGTCTGATTCGAGGAATTGGCACCCAATCAATATCCCTGCTTCTGCAGGCAGGTCCTGGAATATCATCCCATGAAAATGTATTCTGATGGGAAAACGGCAGGCGAATCGAAGTTGCAAATTGGATACTTTATTGCGAATGCACAGCTCTCGGAGGGCGGAGATACGGAATCGAGAACACAAGCCAGAATGGAAGTAGGAGAGAACAATATGTCATTTTATGAAAGAGTATTGGGATAAATAACTGGAATATTTTGAAAAATATCAGAAAACCTGGAATTGTTAATGTGCAACGTGCTTGATTTTGAGAAGTAGATCTGGGTCGGTTAGTCCTGCGGATCATTAACAAAGGCAAGAGGTTACACCAAAATTTCAATACAGAATGGACTTAATTAATTTACTACCAATAACTAAATAAGGCGATCACTTAACTGGCTGCAGAGCTTTGTAGTATGCAAAGAAGCTTCCAAGTGTTTATTTCTTTGTAAAACCTAGCCCAGTTAGTTAGTTCTCATTCTATTACAAAAAAAAACAAAAAACCTCAGCTCTTTCAGACAGGGTTATTTGAACCGATAAATATCGTCGGGAGTATAAATAAAGACATAATAATGACATATTAGTAATTATACATAAGTGCAGACGGAAAGGCACAATGGCAGGGAGAGTGGAGTAAAATTGAATTGTGTGTAAAGCTCAACATGACTTGCATCAAGAATAGTTGAATAAAAACAAAACTTACCAGGAATCGCAATAATAGCAAGGAAAGCGAAGTAGATTGGCTGGATACCCTTAAGTAGCAAAACAATCCGATCTTCGAGTGGTAAACTGCCATAATGTTCCGTAAGCTCGGTAAATGCCCAGAACAAATCTTTTCCCATCCATTGAACATTAAAATCGACATTTCTCAGTTCTCTCTCCGTTTCTGTATCATTCATCAGCTTCAGATCCGCTGACAGAATGGTGGAATTGTCTACCGTCAGGCTATGATTTCTGCTTTCCATCCTCTGCAGATTTTAGTGCCGGTCAGAGGCGGAGCAGTTGCTTTTATTAACTTCAATGAATCGCTGATGAAGAACTCATTTGTTTCAGACGCTCCAAGGAGTCAAATTAGCCCCAGGGATACTGCGCTTAATTATATCCAAATAACAACGATCAGTCCATTTGCAAACCATTCGTGGAAAATGGTCGGGGAACTGTGAAATCATTACAGCAGACCGTTCCATGAATAGTGTTGTCCTTACCAAGTGAAAACAAATGTCTGCTAACACTCACTTTTCAATGAAACAAAGCAAACTCGTTACTTATATCCAGTAATGTAAACCGTTTTGCTAAAAGACACTGTCTAATCCTTGTCTCTAGACTCTTGACTACAGTAGATGTTGTTAAAGAATATCTCGATTCTATTCTTAGTAATCTCTGGTGACTCTACAACTTCTATTGAAGTGACCAAATGGGCGAACCATTTGTGGATGCAATTTCTTGCAAAGCTCCTGTGATTACAAACCCCAAATAATTTTATCTGTGTGTGCTTCTGCTTGTTTCGGAGATCCGCATTGCTTCCGAGCTTTCAGATAGAGACTTGTTATTCATCCAAATCACTACTGCAGTACATGTCCCCCATTCATATTGTCGTGCTTGAATATCAAAAGGGATATGCTCTCTATCCCAACTTACGTTCTTGATCGGTTCGCAAGTCGTTGAGCACAAATGAGTGGAACACTCTGTTTTGTCCCAACCGTAATTTCAACGGTGCAATCGAATTATCTAGTCATGAGTACATAAAGCATCAAGTTAAAATAATATTACGTTCTTTATTCTAAATTGGTGCATTGAATGCGGCTGTCTTTAGGCTTTCTCCCCAAAGCAGTCTATAGTTCCTCAGGACTTTTTTTCAACTTCTACAAGTGTTTGCGTTTGCGGATAGCAGCATCCGCCCTTGCGGTTCACAGTCATGTAACCCGGACCTAACGCCATTACTGAGCCGCCATGTAAGTCTGGGTACCGTCTGGACAGGACGCACAAACCGCTCTTACGTTCAGAATGCAAAGGACTCAACTCTTGTCAAACCGGTAAGCTCTCTTCTACACACGGAATCATTTCATTTTAACCTATCGTCCCAATAGCACGAATACAAAGACCAATGCTCTCCCCCGACAGTTTGACGGATCTGACGACAACAACGATCCATGACCCCATTCTACACCATATGTGCATTGCTGCTATGGTGGTCTGGGGAATAGAGGCAGAGGTAAGGGCCAACCAACAGCTGGACCCAGGCCCGGGAGTGAGATCTTCCAACCGGCTGTTGGTCCCTGCTGCGGTGCATTTTCAGGTGTTCGAAAGCGGTCACTCATCTCCTCTAGCTGGACATCAGGAAATTAAACCGACACAGGAGCTTATAAAAAGAAAATTTTGACAGGCATCTTTGTCCTAGGATGTGTATAACTTTGTATCCGAATGCCCCACCTGCGCTCGGAGCAAGACATCACGCCCGTGCCCTGTGGGTCTGTAATGTCCATCACCTTTGGCCCACCACGCCTGGTCTCACCTCCCAGTTGAATGCATCACTGGGCTGTCCCCGTCTAATGGAAACACCACCATTATGGTCGTGGTGGATTGATTGTTCAATAGTTCTCAATTCATCCCCCACCCCCAATCTCCCATCGGCTCGTGAGACTGACACTCTCGTTTCAGCGTTTGTTCAGCTCCATGGCTTTCGTCGAGACAACGTGGCTGATCGTGGACACAGTTTACTTCCCGCCTTTGGAAGGTTTTCTGTTGTCTTGTAGGAGGCACTGCCAGCCTCTCGTCCGGTTTTCAGCCTCAATTCAGTGGCAAGACTGGGAGGGTTAACCAGGAGTGTGAGACAACCCAGCGACAAATTGCATCTACCAACGCTAAGTTTGGGAGCTCACAATTGGTTTGGGCAGATTTCGATCGTAATGACTACCAGTCTTACTCCATAGGTAGATCTCCCTTTCAATGAGAGGAGCGAATTCACCCCCGCTGGTTAAGAGATTGACGTAGGAGTTTCTGCAGCTGAACAGCTGATCCAGCGCTACAGGCACTCCTGGAAACGAGCCAGGGCTACTTTGCTGCGCGCCCACAGACAACATGCCCAGCGTCGACAGGTAAAGCGATTCCTGCCAAGAGATGAGGTTTTGTGGGTATTAATGGGATTTTCACTGAACGCTGAGAGCCGCAAATTGGCACCGCTCCTGGTGGGAAAGTTTGTAGTGGAAAAGGCTGCCAGCAGATGTCATATAGTTTGCGCCGACCATCATCGCTGACGAGCCACTCGAAATACCAGGTTTCCCGGCTCAAGGTGGTTACTAGTCACCCCACCTCCTCTCATCCCCACTAGGTAGATGATTCCTTTGCCTATACGGTGCGGTGCCTCCTGGTATATCACCGTGTACGAGGTATGGTCCAGCACCACAGAAGGATTTGGGATACGTTCCAGAAGTACATGCTTGCATGCCAGCGAAGGAGATCTTGGGCAAGTCGCTCATCCGGGGTTTCCAGCGCACACAGCTATGTTGCACTGTGACACACGCCTCCCCAATCCTGTTCAAACTCCGCTGCAGTCTTCCCGAACAGTGTATCCATTGAAATGAATGTTGTCCTGAACTGAATGCAACACTTCAAGATACTTAGCAGATCAGGCAGTATCTATTGATAGGATTAGAGTGGACGATTCAGACGAGACACTTCCATTACAGCATTGACAAAGGTGCATCATTTCATTCTTTTCATGCCGACCAGGTGTCCATCAAAATAGAATCATCGACCTGCATTTGTCCCATCTGATCTGGGAGACAAATTCTCCTGAATCTACATCTTAGTTGCAAGGGCGCAGAGGCTGAAGGCCCCTTTCCCCGCTGCAAGAATCAATGACTAAGCCTTCCCTACCTTGCGCATAATCCATAATGTCTTTTAAATCTCTGTAAGTACAGGACGACAAAGGTGGCAGTTTTCGCTCTCTAAAAGAGCAGTAAAGTCATTAAGTAACTAAACCGTGGCAGGGCTATGCTGCAGATTATTAATAGTGGTAGAGGATGAGATTACTGGGGACCTGGCCAGCATATTTGTGTTATCTCAAGGCACAAAGTGACCTTAAAAATAGACTCCTGAGTCTCTCATCATGTGTGCGCAAGTTACTGGAGAAGATCTTTCAGGATAGGATGTAGAGTTGTTGACGACTCCTCATAGAAACAGACCGCTTGGCTCTTCCTAATTGTGACGATATGTTTACTGATCCGTGTCATCGACCTGCACCAGAACCGGATCCAATTACAGTCCGCGCATTCGTGCACCTATCAGTGTCTCCTGAATGCTGTAACTGAATTTGCATCCACCACTTACTCTGGCGACTCTTTCAACACTTGCACTGCCCTGTGAGTGAAGTATAATCAGAAGGTTAGGTTCTCCAAACTCATGCCGAGAGGCCGAATCCTCATAAGGAATTTGGGAAGCATAAGTTGCCCACCTGCTGGGCAGCTATGTGCCCTATGGATTGGAGAGTCAGATGCCAAACCTACCTGTTTTCAGAGTGAAACCATTGGATAGGAATGGACCTGTCAAGATTCTACATCAGAACCACCTTCTGCCTCTGGGACAAGGGGTCCAGGTTGACCGAGAGCCCGATCTGGATCCTACTCCCAGTAAGAGGCCTCGGCGGCGACGCGGAACGACTTCAGGACCAACAGCGGGAGTTTAGCCAGGTGCCTGCCCATGAGTAGGATTCTGATTCGGGAGATAAGGACATGGGTGTGTGATGTACCTTTCACTAACTCCCCACTGACTGAGGAAGAGACTCCCAACTATTCTCACGATGAATCAGGTGACATTGGTGGTGACGGGGGCTATGTGGACAACCTGGATTGCACCGGGACCATACAAGGCATAAAGCGGGGATTAGCCAAGGGACAATTAGCCAAGCGATTAGGGGTCCGAGATGCAGGCTAGACCAGAATTATCCCCAGTAGTGTTGGAACATGAAGAGGTAGATGAGGGGGTATGGAGTCTCACAGATGTAGGAACCCCCCAGAGAGGCTGGCCTATATAGCACCAGGGGCATCAAAGAGTGGCCCCGACCGCTTTGAGGAGCTGCGTCACTGCCTTTTACTCCTGGGTTGGACTTTGTGTTTTGCAGGAAGTGTTGGCAAATTATCTCAAAGTCATGAGCACATCACTAACTTTGTTGGGGGCGGGGGAGAGTAAAGCGTCCTGGGAAAGTTATCACTGCTAATGATAGATAGATAGATAGATAGATAGATAGATAGATAGATAGATAGATAGATAGATAGATAGATAGATAGATAGATAGATAGATAGATAGATAGATACTTTATTCATCCCCATGGGGAAATTCAACATTTTTTCCAATGTCCCATACACTTGTTGTAGCAAAAACTAATTACATACATAATTAACTCAGTAATAATATGATATGCATCTAAATCAATAACTCAAAAAGCATTAATAATAGCTTTAAAAAAAAGTTCTTAAGTCCTGGCAGTTGAATTGTAAAGCCTAATGGCATTGGGGAGTATTGACCTCTTCATCCTGTCTGAGGAGCATTGCATCGATAATAACCTGTCGCTGAAACTGCTTCTCTGTCTCTGGATGGTGCTATGTAGAGGATGTTCAGGGTTTTCCATAATTGACCGTAGCCTACTCAGCGCCCTTCGCTCAGCTACCGATGTTAAACTCTCCAGTACTTTGCCCACGACAGAGCCCGCCTTCCTTACCAGCTTATTAAGACGTGAGGCGTCCTTCTTCTTAATGCTTCCTCCCCAACACGCCACCACAAAGAAGAGGGCGCTCTCAACAACTGACCTATAGAACATCTTCAGCATCTCACTGCAGACATTGAATGACGCCAACCTTCTAAGGAAGTACAGTCGTAATGGTTTCTCTGTAGTAGCAGTGTTTTAGTTATAACTAGAGATAACGGGGTCTTTGGAATGTGCGGCGGCCAATGAGGGGACTGATTTTTTTTCTTGTGTGCCCGAGAGCGAGGATTATTGGGGTATTGTTCGGCGGAAGATGGAGAGAGAAGAACAGAGAGGTCGTAGACAGCAGGACGGAGTGGACTTGGAATGGCGTCGGGAGTCGACGACGCCCGGGGAAATCGATGGAGAACGAACGGACGGAAAAATCGTGAGCTTCAACGTGCACATTGAACTGTTTCGTTGAAATGGGCCCTTCTTATTTTTTTGTTTTCTTTACTCACGCTATAGTCAAATTCAGAATTATAAAGTTCAAACGCTTAATTGCATATAGTGTAGTTTGTTATTTAGTGGTACTGAGTTGTACAGGAGAAAACATCACGCAGCATCCACACAGACGAGATTTCACAAGTTTGTCGGGGCCTGAGACTGTTTTCCCCTAGCCTAACGCCGCCGGCCGAACCTGAGGGTTACACTTATACCAGAATACGCAACCATAAACTTCCAGACACTGTATTCCACCTGGTAGGCCTTTGTCCATTCTCTGAACCAGTCCAAGTACTTCTGCAGATTCCCCTCTTCCTCAACCCTACCTGTCCTTTCAGGTGTCCGCAAACCTGGCCACAAAGCCACCAAATCCGGCACCCAAATCATTGTCATAACAAACTTGGAAATGAAACCGTCCCTTCGTCCCCTTTGGACCACTTTGGCCAACAGCAGCCAAGCAGAAAGGGTTTCATGTATTTCCATTTGCAGCCCTCCTGCCAGACAGCCAAACTTATATCGATGATAGAGTATTTAATAAACACCACAGAGCCTCATCTTGTTTAGCAGACTCCTGTACGTCACCATGCAAATGCCTTCACTATCCAGATCATCAACTCCTACTAACTGTTATTTGTCTATCTCGTCTGTGTTTTCCTGAAAGGATACGAACACATTTTTCAGACAATATTAACGCTAAGGAAGGCATGCTGAATACGGAAAATTATTCATGCGCCTCTAAGTACTCCAACATCTTACCTGCACCAATGTATGGACGTAATGTGAATAAAGGGTGCTTCCTTCGGGATTTTCCATAGTGAACAAATATTAACAGCAAAGCTTCAATTTTAATAGCAGAATAAAATAATCTCTCCTGTTGTGCCCCGACGCACTGAAGCGAATGTTGACTCCTTGTTTGTTAAGAGGCTGGAACTAATGTCATACGTTGCGCAATCTACTTTATTATACTAATTTGCCTGAATCGTGAATCATATCCTTATATAAATGGGAAACAATTAACGTGCAATCACACTCGGCTCAGGTGCAGCCAGTTGAATACAAACGCTAACTGACATCAACTGCTGTGCAGATTGTACGTGGAAGAAAGTTGAAAGGAACAGAGAAACACTGTTCCGGAACAGAGATTTGGAACGAATCCCTTCTCCCATCCCGTACTGTTAAAGCAAAGTTGACTTTGGACCGACGACAAAAACGCACCACTGCGGGAAATGGGCCGGGCCCTGATTAACAAGATAAAAGACGTTTACTACCCCATCATGGTCGTCTTTTGAGTACCCGATAAGTTATGGTACGGATTTGTGTTTATCGCCACGGAGTCATAGAAAAGTATAGCAACAAAAGAGATCTTTCAGCCCATCTGCTCTGCGCTGAACCATTTCACTGCCTACTGCCATCGACCTGGACCGCGACCGTAGCCCACCATAGCCCTACCATCCATGTACCCCAGTGTAGAAATTTTGTTTTATGCCACAGATTAACAAATGGGTTAATGCATTATCTCCGCAGCGATCTTCAGCTCCCGTTTGATTTCTCGCGGGAATACTGGGTCGACAATAACCGCAAACATCCAACTTCAGCTCCGCACACTGGATGCGTATGGGTCATGCTACCACAGCAACGTAATGAGTGTAATGACGTTCGTCGCTTTGACAAAGATTGGAGCGATCGTCAACAATTCTTTTTATTGAAGCTGTATAATTGCGCAGTCAACATTGATAATCTGCTTCTGTATCTTGGCATGTCTTGAATAACTTTTCCAGCTGGCCTGGAGGAAGTTTTCTCTAGCTATACCTGTCCGTGATCTTCCAGTTCCTGACTGCTATATTTTTAACCTTGTCTGTCAGGTATTTTGTTCTGCTGGTGCAAGGCAGATTCATAGATTCCTCATCTTCCCAAGCTTTTTTTCCCAGGGCTGAAATGGCTATCACGAGAGGGCAGAGTTTTAAGGTGCTTTGAAGTAGGTACAGAGGAGTTGTCAGGGGTAAGATTTTTACGCAAAGTGTGATGAGTGCGGGGAATGGGCTGCTGGAGGAAGTGGTTGAGGCGGATACGATAGGGTCTTATAAGAGTCTCCTGGACAGGTACATGCAGCTTAGAAAATAGAGAGATATGGGTAATCCCAGTTTAGTTACGTACAGCATTCCGTGCCGAAGAGCCAATATTGTGCTGAAGCTTTCCTATGCTTCTGTGCTACGTTGAAAGCACAATGCATCCTCAACTCTACGACAATTGCTTCGAATTGTTCATTCTCCCGTTACGCAGTCTGTATAATCCATGAACCTCCTTATTTTTAAATCCGTTTATTTTCTCCTGAAAATTATGTCTCTTTTTAATTAATTCTTCCTTCTTTAGTTTACCTTTGTCAGGTTTGAAATACTACGTGCTGCTGCTAGAAAAGCGAACGTTCATGCCATTTACACCCTGGATGCCCGTGACAGTAAACTTGAACACGAACTGAAAAGTTGAGTCTCAATTTCATCCCAAACACTGGAGGCCAAACAATGTTTCTGCCCAGCATTGAACTGGGGACCTTCCGCATTCAAAGCGCTCAACGTTCTGCGCTATTGAGCAATGACTCGAGGCATCCCCTCCCCACACTGCTCTGAAGTACAGCTATAAGAACAACTCATTGCCCACAATTCCGCTCCGCTTTCAACAACATCAAGTATTAAATTTATGCGCCAAATACAGTGATATGCATTAACAATTTCCTGTGGAGTGCTGGGCAGGGCGTGAGATGTAACAGGTAATTGAACTATGTTGCATTTATAAAACAAGGAATTAAAACATCTTCGTTATTCTCGCTTCCATCAGTCTCCACAGGGTGGCGCTCCGGTTCATGTGCTAATTTAAACAATGCCTTTCAGATTTCTCACCCTGTCTGTCTCGGTGTTCTCTTCACCTCAGATTACCAGTTAATTGAAGTAAGTTACTGAACCATGTGCCGATACATTTATAAACAAAAGGATGTATATCAGGACGGAGTTACTTGTGAGGTGATGCCAGCTGAAGAGTAATGAATCTTGGCCAATCGTCCCACCGAGTCCGCACTGACACCAGACACACAATTAGACTGATATTTAATTAATGATTGTTCAAATCTGATCCGTCGGATTGCAACCAGACCACGACATCAACGGCCAATTAAACGGCCTATTGTGAACGAAAATTATATTTGTAACAGCAACCTTCGGGAATGGAGCGACAAGTCGATCAGCTCTGAGGTCGCAGTGGAGAAAACGCATTGCAGACGGAAAGATCTTACCATTGGAAACGGAAGTTCAGTGCCTCAGTAGAATCGGGGGGGGGGTGGGGAGGGGGACGTGTCGTCTCTTTGACAGAGGCTTGATGAACACGGGACATGTGAGAATTAATTTATGAATCTGTCCTGAAATACTGCTTCATGTTGAGAGAGGGAGAGAGATAACGGCATCCCGATACCGTTTACGGTATTGAGGCTACGATTAATATTTATTTGCCGATGCAAGTAAACATTGAGTATAATTGACAGCAGAACGAACCACGGTGAGTTGCAATTAGAACGTTCCTGAAGCATGGCTACAGGAAAGGTCGGGTTGGTTGCTTCACCATTTGGTTAATTGAGTTGAGAAATCAGGAATATGGGGGTTACGTGATGGCTTGATTCAACAAAGAAACCATTTGTTCAGACACGTTCAACAACTGGAAGTTTGGCTACGCTAGTTGAACTAAAGAACCAAAGAGGGAGCATGCTAGCAGCCTTGTGGGCACATGCCTCTTAGTGAATAAGGGAGGATATCCTGCAACGATTGTAAACTCACGCTCTCTTGCTCAGTTCAAATTCAAAGGTGCATCGCTTCGAAGTTAAATTCAAATAACAAGCAGGGTGTCCCTCAAGCATAAAATCAAATATAGCATTTCAGCTGAATGCTCAGCTTGAGAGACGTCCAGTCACCTGGGCGTTGCAAGCATTAAAATCGCCAGTGCGCTAGGCGAGCCTCGGCATTTCTCCGCCGTGTACGGGCATATAAGTATCGCGTGCTAACCGATTGCGTCACTGGAGCCCAGTGCTGCAAACACGTGGTTTTAGATATCTAAAAAGAAATATCAGAAGAAATTCATATATCATACAGCATGCATCATAGAAATATACGCGAGAAGGCCGTTCTGCCCAGAATGCATTGCCGTACCAACTAAAAAGCAAATCAAAAACACTCAGACTCTCATCCTTCCATGTCCATATCTATCAATCTTGCTTAGATCCATGTGCATATCGAGTCACCAAATGTGCATATCAAATACTACTAATACATTTGTAGATGACGTAAACAGTGTTGGTAGAATCGCAGATGGAGCCTGGAAGGCACACAGGAGCGAAATATGCCAACTAGTTGAGTGGCGTCTTGGCAACAAATTTGCACTGAACGTTATTGAGACGAAATAACTCATTTTGTAATTCAGGAAGGATAATACGAAGGAATACATACCAATCCTCATGGAGGGATCAGAAGTAGGAGGAGTAGGCAAGATCGTTGAGGACTTAACCTCGGCCCAACATATCAATGTAGTTTCAATGAAGGCAAGACAGCGGTTATGCTTAATTAGGAGTTTAAAGAGATTTGGTATGTCAAGCAATACGATCAAAATCTGCTATAGATGTACCGTGGAGAGAGTTCCGACAGGCTGCATCACTGTCTGGAGGGGTGGGGGAGGTGTGCCACTGCACCAGATGGGGAGACAGAGAGATCGGAAAATGAGAAATGGGAACCCTGACGATCTTGCGTATGTAAGCAGAGAGGTACGGATGGTGGGGAGCCCCAGTACAGATTAATGTCTCTCACAATTGGGCTCTGAGTACTCAGTAGGCGACTTTAAATACAGACTTTCCATGAACGAAGGTGGCAGACGATAATTCACAGTCTTCGAATCTAAATATAACAACGGCAACTAAGTATACTCCGGGGAAATGGAGTACAGAAACCTGGATTGCAGCCATTGTTATATTGGGAAAATGACACTGGAGCTCTTCAATGGTTTGACCTGCATCTTCATTATTTTAATATTCATCCCCTCTTGAATCTTCCTTTTTACATTGTTCCTTTGTATGTTCAGACATGGTGTGCTTGTCTTTTGGCCTGCGG
This sequence comes from Hemitrygon akajei, assembly GCF_048418815.1. Lineage (NCBI taxonomy): Eukaryota > Metazoa > Chordata > Chondrichthyes > Myliobatiformes > Dasyatidae > Hemitrygon > Hemitrygon akajei. The sequence continues at coordinate 1,196,452 of NW_027332010.1, forward strand.
ACTTGAGTTTTCATGTTAGTTGATTATCGGCCCACTGTGCTTTATTTTCTCAGCCAGATCACATGAAACTTCTCCTCTTTTGCACTCTTCGTCCGTCCGACAATATGTCATTAATGCCGTTAAATCTGGGACACAAAGTGAGAGATTAAACTCTACCGACACGCTGGCTAACGGATCTTGGCATTCAGTCGTTCTTTATAAATGCCCTCGAAGTGATCGGAGTTGTCAGTGTTGCAGTTGAACAGGGGAAACTATGGAGCCATGAGGGAGGAGCTGGCCAAAGTTGACTGGATGGATAGCCTAGCAGAAAAGACAGTGGAACAGCAATGGCAGGTATTCCTGGGAATAATATACAAGGTGCAAAATCAGTTCATCCCCCAGAGAAGGAAGGAATCAAAGGGGGGAAAGGGACCAAAGTGGTTGACAAAGGAAGTCAGAGATTGTCAGAGAAGTCAGAGAGCTAAGGTGAGTGGGAGGACGGATGATTGGGAAGCTTTTAAGGAACAACAGAACTTAACTAAAAAGGCAATACGGGGAGAAAAAAATGAGGTACGAACGCAAGCTAGCCAGGAATATAAAGGAGGATAGCAAAAGCTTTTTTAGGTATTTGAAGAGAAAGAAGATAGTTAGGAACAATGTTGGACCCTTAAAAAATGAATTGGGTGAAATTGTTATGGGAAACAGAGAAATGGCAGAAGAATTTAATAAGTACTTTAGATTTGTCTTCACTAAGGAAGTCACAAGCAATCTCCCAGATGTATTGATGGGCCAAGGACAGAGGGTAACAGAGGAAATGAAACGGATTGACATTAGGAGGGATACGGTGATGAGTAGACTGATGGAACTGAAGGCTGACAAATCCCCGGGTCCAGATGGTCTGCATCCTAGGGTACTAAAGGAGGTGGCCCTGGAAATTGCGGATGCATTGGTAATCATTTTCCAATGTTCCTTAGATTCAGGATCAGTTCCTGAGGATTGGAGAATGGATAATGTTATCCCACTTTTTAAGAAAGGAGGGAGGGAGAAAACAGAGAACTATCAACCTGTCAACCTGACATCGGTGGTGGGGAAGATGCTAGAGTCCATTATTAAAGATGAAGTAGTGGCATATCTAGATAGCAGTGATAGGATTGGGCCGAACCAGCATGGATTTGCCAAGGGCAAATCATGCTTGACTAATCTATTGGAATTTTTCGAGGATGTAACCAGGAAGATAGACGGGGGAGATCCAGTGGATGTAGTGTACCTCGATTTTCAGAAGGCATTTGATAAGGTCCCACATAGGAGATTGGTGGGTAAAATCAAATCTCATGGCATTGGGGGGAAGACATTGACATGGATAGAAAACTGGTTGGCAGATAGAAAGCAATGCGTAGCGGTGAATGTGTGTTTCTCGGAATGGCAGGTGGTGACTAGTAGGGTGCCACATGGCTCGGTATTGGGACCACAGCTGATTACGATTTACGTCAACGATTTAGATGAAGGCATTGAGAATACATCAGCAAATTTGCTGATGATACTAAGCTGGGTGGCAGTGTGACATGTGATGAGGATGTTAGGAGAATTCAGGGTGACTTGGATAGGCTGGGTGAGTGGGCAGATACTTGGCAGATGACGTTTAATGTGAATAAGTGTGAGGTTATCCACTTTGGATTAAGAACAGGAAGGCAGATTATTATCTGAACGGTGTAGAATTAGGTAAGGGAGAAATACAAAGAGATCTAAGAGTCCTTGTTCATCAGTCACTGAAGGTGAATGAGCAAGTGCAGCAGGCAGTGAAGAAGGCTAATGGAATGTTGACCTTTATTACAAAGGGAATTGAGTACAAGAGCAAGGATATCTTTTTGCATCTGTCCAAGGCACTGGTGAGACCACACCTGGAGTACTGAGTGCAGTTTTGGTCTCCAGGGTTAAGGAAGGACATCCTGACCGTAGAGGAAGTGCAGCGTAGATTCACAATGTTAATTTCTGGGATGTCTGGATTGTCTTACACAGAGTGGTTAGAGAGACTGGGCTTGTACACGCTGGAATTAAGGAGATTGAGAGGGGATCTGACTGAAGCATATAAGATTATTAAGGGATTGGACAAAATAGAGGCAGGAAATATGTTCCAGTTGCTGGGAGAGTCCAGTACAAGAGGGCATGGTTTGAGAATAAGGGGTAGGTTATTTAGGACAGTGTTAAGGAAAAACTTCTTCTCACACAGAGTTGTGGGCGTCTGGAATGCACTGCCTCGGAAGGCAGTTTCTCTGGATGCTTTCAAGAAGGAGCTAGATAGGTATCTTATGGATAGGTGAATCAAGGGATAGGGGGACAAGGCAGGAACCGGGTATTGATAGTAGATGATCAGCCATGATCTCAAAATGGCGGTGCAAGCTCGAAGGGCCGAATGGTCTACTTCTGCACCTATTGTCTTTTGTCTATTGTCTAATGATATTAGAATGCAAATGGACGTCATTTTCATGACGCAGCTTTTCCATCTTATGGTCATCGGCCCAGTACGATTGAGAAAATAACCATTTCCGAAATTCCAAAAGTGCTTCTTATTGAAAATCGCCTTCTGAATTCCGCGCGGTCAAATTCGCAAGAGCTGACACAGCGTATGTATGCATGTATTCTTTCCAGTGGTCACAGATATTTACTCATGGGTGGAGATTCTTACTCGGATGGAGACTTTAACTCAGGGAGGGAAGGGATTATTCAGGATTAGATATTCTTACTCAGGGATGGATATTCTTACACAGGGATGGCTTAATCAGGTGTGAGAAAGGGACATGGGCATCACCATAGAGGCAAAGAGAGAGCAGTTCAGCCTGTGTAAATACGTCGATGTTTGCTCCCAATCTTTGCACTTCGGTCAGGTGGATGATGTTCATGCTCTGCCTCACGATGCCAGTGGAGAAGGCCGTAGACAGGGGAAATTGTTCTAAGGTCAGTGGTATAAGCTTTAGCAGATAACGCAGGAATAACCAGGTGAACCTTACGCAAGTATTCCGGAGGACGAGCACCCAAACTCGATTGTTTTTATTCTAATGTAAAAGAGACATAATTGAGAACAATTAAAGTTCAGAAGCCTGGGTCGCCGTGTTATAACTAAATTGCTGCGTCAAATCCCGACATCAGAAAAAAATCAACACCTTCCTCTGAAGTACAATAATACTTCCACTTCCAATAAATCTATTCCTTATTATTAGATACGCCACATTTAGAGAAATAGTTAACCACTACGAACACCTGTATGTCTCTAATATTTTTCAAACTTCTTTTGGAAACACCTCTTACTCCTCCGTTTCCACAAGCGAATCACAAATTGTCCGCTGATATCGGAAATGTTTCATGTTCGGCAACATTCCGGTGAAACCCTTCTGCATCGGTTTCTCTGCAATCACATCTAAAAGTCACCATGCTCTAATCAGATCAGAATTACATCTCACTGCAGCATGACCTCTCCCGAAAGTGAAGGCGTGGTTTCGGAATGTATTGAACTACACACTATCCATTTTTCATTCAAGTTTGAAATCCCAATTCCTTGTCCTTCTCTAAGTGAGCGCCAGAGGACCCCATCAGTCTTAGACAATGTCCCGACCATATTCATCAATGGAGGGCAATCGCCATGTACCTCAATATTGACCATTCCGTACTCTTCGATGACTATTGATAGATTGATCAATTTCACAGCATTACTGACGACCCTTAGGCTTATTACCGTCAGGAGTATCTGGCACTTGAAACGCTCGTCTTATGTTTTATTCAGTTCACTCCATTCAGTACATAAATACCTCCAAGTAGCTCGTCACGGCAAAAACAACAAAAATGACAGAATATACAATATCGTTACAGATTTTGAGCGAAAGCGCAGTTGAGATCTATCAAGTAAGTGAATGCCACTATCTACCTCACTATCAACAACGCAACCGATGTTGCGTATCTGACACAGTCATTGTTGGTACAAATGTAAGGAATGTCGATATTGTAGAATGTAGAATTGTATGCTTGAATTCAATGGTCATGTATAGAATGATTGAAATACTGGTGGGACCTTTCAAGGGAGCAGGTTTGCGCTGCGAGGTACTGGACCAATTTGATGTGCATACAAATTGCAAGATGAAAGCAAATTAGGTAGCATCTATGGAAATGAATGAACAGTCGGTATTTCGGATAGCGACATTTCCACTGGAAAAGAAAGAGGTTGGGGAGAAGAGGAGGACAATCTACACGGTGTTACTTGGACCCAAGTGGATGCAGTAGACGGACGAAATAAATGGTTGCGGATAATGTGAAATGCAAAGGGCTGGAGAAGAACAAGTCCTGTAGGAGAGAGGATCATGGGAGAAAGGGGCAGTAAGTGGAGGTGATAAGTTGGTTAGGAGAAGAGAATAAGGCCAGAGTGGGGGAATGAAGAAGAGAGAAATTGAGAGGGGGAAAACGGGAAGATAGAGATATTCATCTTCACGCCATAATATTGGTCGTTACCAAGACATAAGCGTTTACTCCTCCAACGTGAGAGTGGCAGAAGAGGACGCCATGGAGCGACATGTCGGAACAAGATTTGAGATAGAAATTGAAATGGCTGGCTACTGGGAAGTCCTGCTTTTTGGTGATGGAGCTGAGGGGATCGTTGGAGCGTTAATTTTGAAGAGGTTTCGGACAGGGTTTTCATACCTATAGATGTTCCCTGATCTGCTGAGTTCCTGCAACATTTTATGTGTGTAACAATTCATTTGATTAACATTTTACATGCGTTCAGTATCTTCGTCAGCCTGGACGCTTTGCTAGTTTAAGGCTCCCCACTATCTTACAGTAGCCTACAGACCACATTGACCAATGTATTTCTATTCCAAGATCTGCAACCGACAAAGTTACCGGAGTGAAACCGAGCAGTGACTGCCCAGTGACAGTATAGCATAGGACTATGATGACAAAGTCTGTGGAGCCGAGGAATGGACAAGAAAACATTCAGCACCGTGAGACCGGGAGGTGAGCCTGAGAGTGTTTCGCAACACCATTCACTGACTTCTCGAGTCGTCATTTCTTTGTCTTTGCAATTTCACGACAAGCTGTGCATATCTCATCACAATTGGGGATTTACTTGAATGAAATCATGTTTATTTTTAATCCTGTTGTTGGAAGACACGTCAGCTTTGTGCAGTATTGAATATTCGGTGTTCTGGAGCGGGTATAAATGAATGAGCGTGGAGATTCATCGGCTCAGAGTTTCTTTAGCGAGATCGCTGCAGCTGGGAGCAGGGTGAATCTGACACAGTATGCTTGAAACGTTCTAGATTGTGAGGAAGATATATTACATGATTATTGCCGTTATTGGAGTTCCTGGTAAGAACATAGGAAAACCAAGATTTGCAAATTCTGTGTTCACTGCCTTTGGACGCATTCAGTCGCCGACAACGTTGTGATGCCGTGTATCAGAGAATACACTGCAGACGTTGTGACAAAACTCCGTGTTCGTTCAGAAGATCCCTGCGGATAAACGGTGATCTCAGCTGAAAGTGCACTGGAATTTGAAAGTGGGAGACGGGGGAGATAGAATCACTTTTTTTTTCTAGATTCATGGCAGGCAACTTTGATTTATCAACGATAAGCCACTGTCAGAGTAAACACCGATAATCCAGTGCTCTCGGTATCTTTACGGGTTACGGTGTTTTTACGTGTCAACAGTAAACAATGATTTAAAGTCAAATTTCAATGTATTGTGCTGCGTTTTAAGAAATTGATTCAATTTTGAAGGGAATGCGGGAAGCGAAACGCCGGTGAGATTCAGCCGTGTGGTAGATATCACTTATGAGTTATATTCTGAACCATCGGGAGTTTCGAAAATTCAAATAGGTGTCGTTTTGTTTCCACGTCCGTGTTGTCAGTGAAGTGAACGGGGAGTGGAGAACGCACATGGTGGTGTACGATCGAGGTACAACGGGGCGAGGTTCTTGCGATTCTCCACTTTGGAACAACAAGCATCGAAACATTTAGAACTGTGCTGCAGTAAACTGGAGCAACCCCTAAAGGACTCAAATTCATTGAAGTACGTAGATTGCCTTTCCTTCGGAATATGGAAGCTTTCAGTGCCAACGTGCACAGTACCTGAAACGCTCAGGGATCAGGCAGTATCTTTAAATACGAAAATAAGATCTTTCTGACCGGGGACATCGACGTATTGTGAACGAACTCGTCCAAAAGTATTAATGAAATTTAAAAGAAGCCAGCCGTGTAGGTGGGTAACATAAGGGGAGTCGAGGAGGGGACGAAGGCATGCGAGCGGGGAAAATAACTTTGTTTTGAATATTCAACTCTGTAAATGTACAGAGGCGGAGCGAGCGGGTATTCGCTGTATGCAGAGAGTGCCAGAACGCAGGTGACGGGGATGCTGTAATCACCATTGCTGATAAGGTTGTCGAGGTATCCAGGCTTTACACATCAGTGAAAAACCTGATGGTGGGAGATTTATATAGATTTCTCTAGAGCGCCCTCGGTGATCAGTGGACAAAGCTTCCTTCTCAAGCACTGGTCCTTTTCCGGTCCTGAGTGTCGTATAATTTCACGCAGCATCACACTTTTAGAGATTTGAGACTCGCGCTTTACACATTTTAAATCGCCTGAAGTGAGCTATCTGCACAGTTTGATTGGTGTTCATTTACTCCGCACTGAGACATAGCGAGCGGCGAGAGAATAATTAACTAATTATTTTCCTGTTCCCCCAGTTGATTTAGTGGCGATTGTGATCCTGTCCAGGGGTAAATGCGGCCTCTCTACCTGCAGCACTCGCTACTTGATGGCGAGGGCAACGGCGGACCTACTAACCATCATCTTCCAGGTCATACTTTGGCAGATCCGTAACGTTTACTTCCCCGGGACATTCCTGGAAATCACCCCCGTATGCAGTGTGATCTTTGCGGTGGGAATAGCAGCCACGGGCTGTTCTGTCTGGTTCACTGTCACTTTTACCTTTGATCGGTTTGTCGCCATTTGTTGCCAGAAGCGCAAAGCAAAGTATTGCACCAGGAAAACTGCGGCTGTGGTTGTGACAACAACCGGCGTGTTCCAATTCTTTAAAAATGTACCCTACATCTTTATATTTCATCCAGCCAAAGTGATTGGCGATGTACACTGGGGCTGTATTATAAAGTCTGCTTACTTTACCGATCCCGGGTGGGTGGGATACAGATGGTTTTCTGCCGTTCTAACGCCACTACTCCCATTCGTTTTAATACTATTGTTCAATGGTCTGACAGTGAGACACGTTTTAGTGACTAGTCGTGTCCGTAAGGGGCTGAGGGGTCAGAGCAAGGCGGAGAACGGAAGTGATCCGGAGATGGAGAGCAGGAGGAGGTCTCTGATCTTACTGCTCACCATCTCCGGAAGCTTCATCATCTTGTGGTCAGCGATGGTTGCCGATTTTTTTAACACCAGTACTGGATTGGATCGAAATAATTACAACGATTCGGAATATATAGCTGATCAATCTGGATTCATGCTGATGATATTAAATTGCTGCACAAACACATTTATTTATGCGGTAACTCAGTCCAAGTTCAGAGAGCAGTTCATCGGAGCAGCGAAATATCCAGTCATATCAATTATTCAACTCGTTCATAAACAGAATAGCTAAGTTATTCTCAGAGATGGTCGCAGTGTCATTCATTGGACAAAACTGCCGATCATCGGATAACGTAGCAGCAGTGAGAAATGAAAATGGTTTCGAGCCCGAGAGAGTCACAACACAGGAACAGACTCTTCAATGCCCACTAAACGCAACATCCACGTCCTTTTAATAATTAACCTAACTTTTACTTGCTTTCACCATATTTCCGCTCTCCGTTACCGCTACGGCCCTTTCGACAATATAGAGAGGGTCCGAATCACAGGAAGTTCAAATCAAATTGGCGGAAATGCCTCGCATTCGCTACTTTACTCTTTTGCATAAGAATGCAATGAAACAGAAAGTCAGCAGTCTGCTCGAAAATACAGTAATCCTGGACTGTTCCTTCACATTAGACAAACCTGTCATGGAGAAGTGCTCAACACTACAGAATCCATACATTTGGTTCATAAATGTCCAAATTTCAATTGAAACGCCCCCCCCCACCGCGATGATTATTTTTCATAATGGAAGGACTGTCATCTCACTTTCTGATTTCTAATAAATTCCCATCCGAGCATCTGCATGTTGAATCTCCTGCATTCACTCTCGTAGATTCGCATGATTATCATTATTTTTCATTTCTCAGCTAAAACTGGTCAATCGCCGTGTGGAGAAAGACAGGCACACTCATTTCTCAATTGTGAGCTCTCGGACAGTTCAAACGTCGTTTCGTTCTGTGTCTTTCTGTCGTGTAGATCTAATTATTTCATGTTATTGTGTAGTCACTTGAGAATGAAACAAGCTGTAGATAATAAATTGGGACAACTTACACACTGCTCATGTATCACTGCCTTTCAGTTTCCGTTTCGAAGTCAGCATATTTCTGACATATTCAAGGATTTATTACACAATGTTGTGTGTGTGTGTTTGGAAAACCAATATGCCTGTTTTTTCCTGTAATATTATATCGGTACAGGTATTGATTATTGCCCGAGGTGTAATGTTAGATCGATCATGATATAATTTTAGGAACTGGGTCAGGTCTGTATTAATACTAATGCATGGTAGCTTCCTGGTGAGTTTATGATTTAAAGCAAGATTTTACTGAATGATACTTATCACTTGAGTGTGACCATGTAAGTCATCAGATTGAGTTAAACTATTGCAGCATCCACTCATAAGCTGGATGGCTTCTTGTTTCTGTTGCAATTTGCTTCATTTATTATCTTTAACTGTTTATATTTATTATGAATTTGGTTGTTTTTTTTTACGGTAACCGCCTGGTCATGTGTTACCAGCAGCAAGCCCGCTAGCGCTGTGATGTTCAGCCATGCTTCGAAGCTTCGTTGGGAATATCGCTTTTGCTCAGTTAATGGGATGTCTTGAATGAAGATTCATTCTCTTCCATCGGTTAACATTTTCTCCTGTAGTTTAATTTCTTCATATTCTGGATTCTATATTCCCTCAAGTTTGTGGTGTGAACTTCTTACAGGAACAGCATATGCTCGCATCGAGTGTCGAAACCTGTTTTCGTTGACGGAAGTATACCCTGAGAAGGTTTACTGTGAGTGGGGCAGAGGGAATGGAATACCCCAACACTCTGTCAGAGCCTCACTATCTTCTTCCCACTTCTCTCCACCTTGCGCAAACCTTTTCCCGTCTGCCCCTTCTTTGCCACCACTCATCACATTCTCAGCCCTCTCCAACTCCTCAGCACAACATCCTCTCAGACTCGCTTCTCTATCCTCCCTTTCCCACCGAACCCTACGATTTTTCTTCTTTCCCCACTCACCACATTCATCACCCCACCCCACTTCCTGAGCTGTGTCTCTCACTCACCCTTCTAGTGGCAGCGCGGAGAATAAAATTGGTTTAGAGCTCAAGAGAAAATCAGCAGAAGAACAGACTCTTCTCACCCGCAGCCCGCGACCTCCAACTCCCACCAATTAGTAAATTCTTCACAATTTTTTCAGCATATTCTCTTTACTGCCATACCCCTTTCGATAATTTATCCAGCCGCCCAGCGTTAATGCTGATCGGCCAGGTGACCTACAAAGTCGCTGCCTCTGTGTTACAGAGAGGAAACGGAGCACCGCGCGGGGCTACTGCCGTTTCATGGTAAACAGGAATAGTTCTCATGGAGCGCACCGGAAATCAGATAGGACCTGGTTCATGCTCGAGTAGGTACAGCCGCAGAGAGATTTAGGTGTTTGCTGCCAACGTCTGCAACGTTGTGAGCAGACAGCACCCGCGTGTACAAAGATCCTACCCTCAGCTGTTACTGTAGCAGTGTCCAGTTAGTTTGTGATATGTTTACCTTGAAGAGGAATGTAGCCCCAAGCATAAAGTCTATTACATGTTCATAAAGCCTGTTCCGAAAGGTGGCTTTCATGTCTTTGCTTAGGAGGAAACAAAAAACTTTAATGAAGGCAACATGGTGGAGGCTATCATTAGACACCTTATTAGGTGTCTCGGCGAAAGGCCTGTGCTTAATTCAGGCGATCGAAAGACATAGGATAATGTTGTTAGGCGACCGGACAGCGAGGCATAATCGGCTGATTCTTTCCATCGAGTCTTTCCGCTGTTCTTTCTTGGTGCTCTGTTTCTTCACCACAAACACATCCCTTGCTCCAGAAAATTTAACGCTTCACCAATGGTCATTATTAACTGCAACCAATGGCTTGGCCTTCACGCCATCAATTTCCGATAATCTGGCAATGAAGACCACCATAGAATTTGTTTGTTTGTTTGTTTGTTTGTTTTTTACAGTCGAACTAACGGCCAGTTGGCCTTCAGGAAATCCAAAGGCAGTATTCATTCGTTCACATGAATCTTCTATTCACATCATCTTTAAACATGCAGGTCGATTGGTAAAACCAGGTTGGTAACGGATTTCAGAAGAGTGAGTTTGTTGAATATCTAAGAGATGCATTTGTTAGAGCAGTTTGTCGTTGAGGCTACCAGTGGATCAGCTATACTGGATTATGGTGTCATGGAATGAACTGGTGACGATAAATGAGGTTAAGGTAAAAGAAGCCTTAGGAACCGGTAATCACAACATGCTTGAGTTCAACTTGAAGTCTGATAGGGAGACATTAATCTGATGTATCTGTATTTCAGTGGAGTAAGGGAAATTAAAGTGGTATGAGAGAGGAGTTGGCCAAAGAAAATTGAAGGGACCTGCGGGCAATGATGTCAGCAGAGCAGCAATGGCGTGTTTTTTGCAAAAATTAGGACGTTGCAGGGCATATGAAGACAAACTCAAATGGTAAAATAGTACAACTGTGGCAGACAAAGCGAAGTCAAAGCTAACATAAAAGCAAACGAGAGGGTATACACCAAACGGAAAAAAAACAGTGAAAAAAATACTTATTGGGAAGATAGAGGATGGGGAGGTTTTAGTAACCTACAGAGAGCAACGAAAAGAATCACTATAAGGGATAGATGAAATTTAAAAAAAACTATCAATACCTTCTGGGTGCATAGGATTTTTTTTAGTGTGGATAGAGGAAGATTGGGAAATGAGGCAGGAAGTATAATGAGGGGGACAAGCTGACGGCTGATGAACTGAATGAGTATTTTGTATCACTGTGGATGACAAGAGCAGTATGGCTGATGTTGTAGTGTGTGAAGGAAGACAAGTGGGTGCTCAAGAGAGAAGGTGTTCAGAAAGCTGGAGGACCCAAAGGTACATACGTCACCAGGACCAGATCAACTTCACCCGGGGGTTCTGAAATAATTTGCGTTAGAGATTGCGGTGGCATTATAAATGATGTTTCAGAAGTTAATGGAATCTGGCATGGTGCTAGAGGACGGGAAAACGGCAAATGACATTTCTTTAAGAAGAAGGAAGGCAGCAGAAAGGAAATTAAAGACCAGTTAGCCTGACCTCAGCTGTTCCAAAGATGTTAGAGTCAGGTGCTACGGATGAGATGGTGGAGTACTTGGTGACACGGGGCAAGCTTGTACAAAGTCAGGGATCCTGACTGACGAACGTTGAAATTCTTTGAGGAGATTACAAGTACGATAGATAAAGGGGATGTAATGGATGTTGTACATTTGCACTTTCGGAAGGCCTTTGAAAGATGCCACACATGAGACATGAGACTGCTTAGCAAGTTAAGAGCCGATAGTATTGCAGGAAAGTTACTAACACGTTTACAAAATTGGCCGATGGGTAGGAGGCAGACAGTGGGAATAAAATGACCTGTTATGGTTGGCTGTCAGTGACTAGTGGTGTTCCACAATGGGACGTTTTTTGGGCCACTTATTTTTATGTTGTATATAAATGATACACGTAACGAGAAGTAACGTATTGTAGCGGTGTGCTACACACAGTGCTGGAATAACGACACGCAGACGGTGATTTGCAGTTGCGTTAAAGATTTATTCAAACTTCGCGGCTTTGCTTTTAAGCCGTCCCGTTCCCGCCCTCCCTGGGCGGCAATACTGTAGGGGGCGTATATTCACAGTCCCTTTCCGCGTGCGGGCTTTTCCCCTTGCTGGTCAAGAAAGCCTGGCGCCCTTTTTGGGGCCGGACTCCCTGCCTCCGCGCACCGTTTTGTGAGCCGGTTCGAGTGCGCTGGATAGTGGGTCCCCACAAAATTATTTCAGCTGAAAAGCACGTGGGTTCACGGTCTTATCTACCTCTGTTCACCCTACCAGAACTCCCTCACCCTCCATGACCAGTCAATGAAGAGAAAATCAATGAAGTCAGTGAACGGAAAGGAGTCTACGCTGGCATACCTCATGGTCCCGATCTCCATGTGTCCTCCTTATCCACGATAGTTGGGCTCTGGCTGCTGGAGAGTTATCACCCCTGCGGATTTGGAGCTCCTGCGTCTTATAGTATTCCTCATCAATTGAACCATTCGATCTCGATCCCATTATCTCATGATCACCTGACATACCTGGGTCACTTTCTTACTGGTCACTGTACAGGGCTGCAGGCAACATTGTTTCAGGGTTCTGTCCACCGCAGCCTTGTGTATTTGTGCCTTTACGCTCCGACTACTCCAAAACAGTTAAAATAGGCAACCCAGACAGAGACTAACAAGACTACATATTGCTTCTTTGGTAGGGCTGGCATTTTACATAACAAGTAGCTACTCTTCCGAGAATAATCTCCTAGAGTTGCTCTGCTTAAATTGCCATCGAGTCATGAATCAGTTCAGAGTCTATGGCCTTTACATAACAAATGGCGACTTGTTTGAGAATGGTCTCAGGTTTAGCAGATCATCAACTGAAGCTTCCTGTGTCCACATTCAGTTGCTCTGATTAGATTATCCAAGAGTAAGAAACTGTTCAGAGTCCACGAATTGGGGGGTGAGGGCAACAAAGATAACTGGCACGTCTGCTTCCTCTTTCCTTGATCAGCCTGAAGTTTCTTCTGACCAACATCTCCCTCCTCTTGATTCAAAGATATTTACCTTAGGACTATTTTCCTCCTCTCATTCAGTTGACTGCCCATAGGACTTCCATGGAATTCCAGTAGGTATAAAAATATTAGTCTATACTAAGTTCACCCACTTTACACTAACAATCTTCTCTGCTGTTTAATGAAAGCATTATCCTCGAATTTTGCCCATTATTTCGGCCTTCCATCTTCTCAGTCGATATATATTGAGCAACACAATTATCCGGGTACATTAAGTTACTATTACACCATCAAGCGATAGTGTTCTTACCTATGGATATATTGGAACTTTTGCCTACCAGTTTCAAAACTTCCTGCAAAAGCCTGATTCACTAAATATTTCATTTGTCTTGCCAGCGTGTGTTTTACTTAGTTTAGTGTGTTTGCTCCATTGATGACTGATCTCCCTTGTCATCTCCCACAACACATGTCCAGTCTCCAGTCAGCTGAAGAATTGTTAGCAACTCAGTAGCAGCATTTTCATCTGAATCAGTGCGTTGGAGTTGGAAGTTCTCCTCATTATTGTATATAATACAAATTTACGTCCTACATTTCTCCTTTATTTGCTCATATTCCCCTGTCCGTTGAGTAATTTTTTTTTTCACTGAGTGTTTCCCAAGCAATGTTATCACTGTTGACACGTTTGCCTACTGGCCTGCCTCAGGAACAAGACATTGCCCCAGTCATGGTAAATTCAATTGCAACAAAACGCAATATTCTCTTCATGTTGAGTTAAATCTATAGCATACAAGTGTGATATCTGCTCTTATTTCCAGTTTCAAACTTAAATTATTTTAAGTCCATATTTTCCCTCTGTTTTTCTAACCCATCCGATCTAGGCTCCCAATTTTCTTTGGACTCAAGCCGTCCGTCTTTTCTTACACAGTTTCGTTTCCGAATCGAAGGGACAAGCCGTGTGTTATTTTCCTTTTCCTTTGATTTTTTGATAATGCAGCCCTGATTCTCACAATGTGATGACTGAAAATCACCCCCTCGATAGGATCTGCTCCCATCTAATTGGAACAGCTGTTACATCCTCTAGTCTCCCGAATCATGTATATCAATTGTTATGTGCCGATGGTGATAGCATCCCTGTTTCTACCCCACAAATTTCAGCTAATTGATATGGTAACATTCACTTTTATCAAAAAAAAATTGCTCTGTCTATAAGTACACAGGGGCCCCTGTAAATGTTGGATTTGAAAATGAGGTTGGTTTGATGTATTCTGATCATCACTGACTTTTGAGTCAAAGTAGGCTTTACTCTGTTAATCTGTTTCTTTCCTATTTGGTGGGCTGCAACATAATTGGCCTTTTTCACTGTCTCTACCAATGTTGTACCTACATTTCTGACACAAACCCATCCATTTCGTGTTCAGAGATATCTAATCCTAACAGCTCCACCAATTCTTTCATTTCTCGTCCGGTCACGAGTTTCTTCAGAGTGTAACCAGTTGAATATGCCACAGTATTCATTATTATACTCAAGGTATAAGGCAAAACTACTTGACATGTTGTTCTGTGCTTTTTGCACCTTTTTCGCAATCGTATTTTTTAGTGTTAGATTCACCCTTACCACAATTCCATTAGACTGTGGCCTACAGGGTATATGGAATTTCTGCTTGCTTCCTAAAAGTGCCAAGCCATCTTGCATTATCTGGGCCGTGAAATGAGTGCCTTGATCTGATTCGATACTCCAGGGTAGTCTCCAGCGAGTTAATATCCTTTCCAATAAGATTTTTGCAGTAGCATTTGCTGTGCTTGTCTTAGCCGGGAAAGCTTCCAGCCACTTCGTAAAGGTATCTATTACTAATAGAATATACTTGCACACTCCTGGGGTGGGGGATAAGGGACCAAATATATTCTATCTGCAAATTAGTCCAAGGCCTTTTCACTGATCTACTTTCTTTACATTTCTGTCAGGATTATATTGTGCACAAATCAAAACGAAAAAATCACATTGTGCTCCACATAGTCCTTCATCCTCGGCCATCAGCCCACTTCCTTGATATTTTCCAGGGTGCCTTCGCATCCCTAGTGTTCCCATACATCCTTCCTTCCTCTGGAACCAGAAGGTTTCTTTCATGAAGGACAACTCCATCGTTGATACACACTCCCTTGTGCTCTTTGTATATTTCTGACCCTGCACTTTCTATCATTTTTTAAAAAAAATTAAAAAATTTTTTCTAGTCTTCTGTTTATTTCTGCCTTCTAATAACCCCAAATTGTAGCTGTCATTCCTGCCCAAATAAAGCACCTTGCTTTGCAAATTCGTCGGCTCTGGAGATAATATAGATTGGGATTTCGCCTTTATGACTCCATGCATAACTTCCCTTTGCGGCTTCAAATATATATATATATTGTAATAAAGCAGCAAGTGGAAGAGGCTTCCCATCAGCTGAAGCAAACCCACTGGTTTCCCCCCAGAGGCAAATATTCTATAAGGCTGATACAAACTATCAGAGTGTATGACTGACCCTGCCGGAAAACCTTCTGGCTGGATAACCACATATACTATGGCTTACAATTCTGTTGCCTGTGTACTCATGGATTTGGTAACTTTAAAGCGAGGCTATTCCTTTCATGCCCATGTTCATCCTCTGCAAATTATTATTATTTTTTTCTTTTTCCTTTGTATCTTTGTTTGCCTTACCTTATCTGTTTCCACCTCCTCATTTTTGAGCTGATGCAAATGGACACTTGGGATGATTTGCGATCATAACTTGACGCTCATGTTCTCTACCTGGGTACACCAGGTTATCGGCTACCATAGAGGCAGTGTTTACTCGCTTTACACTAATATTTATTCCTTGCAGCAGCAATGTCCGTCTAGCGATCCACCCGCCACCCCACTAGGGATAGGGTTCCACTTGTCCACACCTACCACCCCACCAGCCTCCGTGTCCAACATATAATTCTCCGTAACTTCACCAATCTCCAACGGGATCCCATCACCAAGCACATCTTTCCCTCCCCCAGACCCCGCTTTATGCTTTCCGCAGGGATCGCTCCCTACGTGACTCCCTTGTCCATTCGTCCCCCACTTCTCATCCCTTCCGACCGATCTCGCTCCTGGCACTTATCCTTGTAATTGGAACAAGTGCTACACCTGCCCTTACACTTCCTCCCTTACCACCATTCAGGGCCCATTCCTTCCAGGTGAGGTGACACTTCACCTGAGAGTCGGCTGTTCTGACGTACTGTGACCGGTGCTCCCAGTGCGGCTTTCTATATATTGGTGAGACCCGATGCAGACTGGGAGACTGTCTCGCTGATCATCTACGCTCTGTCCGCCAGAGGAGTAGGATCTCCCAGTGGCCACACATTTTAATTCTACCTCTTATTCCCATTCGGATATGTCAATCCATGACCCCCTCTACTGTCGAGATGTAGCCACTCTCAGGTTGGAGGAAGCAGACCTTATATACCGTCTGGGTAACCTCCAAACTGATGGCGTGAACATTGACCTCTAACTTTCGTTAATGCCTCTCCTCCCCTTCTTACCCCATCACTGATATATTTTTATATTTTCGTCCCCGTTCGCCCCAGCTTTTTCCTCTCTCTGCCTATCACTCTGCCTGTTCTCCATCTCCCGTTGGTGCTAACCTCCCCCTTTCTTTCTCCCTAGGCCACCTGTCCCATGATCCATTCCCTTCTCCAGCTCTGTATCCCTTCTGCCAATCACCTTCCCAGCTCTTAGCTTTACCCCACCCTCTCAGGTCTTCTCTTATCAGTTCGCATTTCTCCCTCCCCCTCCTACTTTCAAATCTCTTACTATCTTTTCTTTCAGTTAGTCTCGACTCGAAACGTCGACAGTGTTTTTTTTTTCCTATAGAAGCTTTGTGTGTGATTTTGATGGAAATGCGTTTGGGCAAAGGATTGCCCCCCAATTTTTCTCACCATGACTAAGTCACTGAGGGTTGAGTGAATATACAACTGTTTATTCATCACCACAAACAGACATTTTCTTGGAGACCATTTGTCAGAGCTCTCAAGCACAAGCTGCATCAGGAGATTATACTCTTCACGAGAATGGTACCAGTACGTAATTCAGTACAGTTTCACAAGCAACAATGATATAACTTACAGCAATATTTTGTGTCTGACAAATAGATCTTTGAAGCACATATTTACTGTGGTAGCACATTTAATTGATAAGACACCTCCGAAGGTTTAGTCATCTTTCTTGGGACCAGCTAACTCCCACAACTTTTCTAAAATTACTTCTCTAAGTTAATTACAATTCGTCACCCTGGGATTTCACTTGACTGACGTCATCGGCTTGTAAATAATTAACACTCTTTATTTTTAAATTCGTTGTAATATGTCCCCGAGGAGTTGCTGAATGGTATTAAAAACCCCAGGCATGTGCTGCCTCAGAATTTCATTCTGAGAGGTCGCCTGTAGTTCATGGAAACAAATCACTGGACAGAGAAAAATGTCTGCAATGTTGGATAGCTACAAGAGTGTTCAGAAAAAAATGTACCTGTTCATTGCTGCCATTGGATTTCCTGGTGAGTGAGCAGAGCAATTAATGTTCGGTATTTCTGTGCGTTAAATGGTGAGATCCTGTTATGACCGTTTGCAAGCTTGCAACTTGAGGAGCATTGCAAAAATATCCGACAGAGATATCGGTGCTGGCCATGCAACATACTGGTTTTTCATATTTACTGGCCAACAAATTTAACCATCTGTCTCTCCTCTGAATCACTGGATCGACTCGAAAGTTTTTCTACTCTTAATGAGTTGTCACAGAGCTGTGGACAGGCAATTCTCCGCGACGGTGTGACAGGAAGGGTTTTAGTGGAATTTTGTCCAGATTTGCGCCTGTGCAGTGGACGGGCAGCTCTTCGGGAAGGGGTGTCTAACGGGTTTTAAAGGCATTTTCTTAAGACCTGTCGCAGTGCTGGAGACAACCGGATCTCCGGGAAGGGGTGACTGACGGGTTTTAATGGGACTTTGTTAAGCCTTGTCGCAGTGCAGGAGACAGCCGGATCTCCGGGACGTGGTGACTGACGGGTTTTAATGGGATTTTGTTAAGACTTGTCGCAGTGCTGGAGTCTGCCGGATCTCCGGGAAGGGGTGACTGACGATTTTTAATGGGATTTTGTTAAGACTTGTCGCAGTGTTGGAGACGGCTGGATCTCCGGGAAGATGTGACAGGGAAGTCTTTGCATTGTGACGTTCAGTGTTACTGAGTTATTGATCAGTGAACCCCTGTGGATTCTGCTGCTGACGGGTCCCCTGCCTGCTGCTCAAAAATTCGATATAATCTTCTGAACTAGTGTCCATGGATCTGCTGACGTGTGCTATCGAATTGAACTATGCTGTAGAATTAATCCATACAGACTAGTCTGTAAGGTGACCTTTCTTTCCCTCTGAATCTCGTCGTAAATTTAGGTACCATTTCGTCCTAAAAAGGAGTCTCGACCCGAACTGAGATTTTGTTCAATTCCATTAATGTGCCAGACCTGCTGGTTTCCTGCAGTATTGGTATGTGTGCTACTCCGCTCTGTATCCCTTATCGACCCCATCAGATGCTGAATTTCCCAAGACTTTGACAGTCACGGTTAAATCAGAGATTCCGACTCCATCAGAGACTGCTCTCGCGAGTAGCGCTGACGTTGTTCGTACAGCTCAGTTCTATCGCGGGCGATTCCCCATAAATCGAATTATTTCCACACAGAAGGCAGGTTAGAGGCTTTGTAACCCATATCTGATGTTAGATTAGCACTCCAGCTACAATCCAATGTCATTGTATTTCCCTTAGAAAATGTTCAGTAATGCCCAGTCTCTTCTTTCTCTCCTCCACCCTCTCGTTCCCTCTCTCTCTCTCTCCAGTGAATTTGATGGCGATAGTGATCCTGTCCCGTGGAAAGTGCGGCCTCTCTACCTGCACCACTCGCTACCTGGTGGCCATGGCAGCGGCCGATCTACTGATAATTATCATCCATGTCATTTTGACTATAATCAAGTGGTATTACTTCCGGTGGAGTTTTCTGGGCATCACCCCTGTGTGCAGTGTTATCGATGTACTGAGCTACACAGCCACACACTGTTCTGTCTGGTTCACCGTCACTTTTACCTTTGATCGGTTTGTCGCCATTTGCTGCCAGAAGCTAAAAACAAAGTATTGTACCGGGAAAACTTCGGCAGTAGTTCTAACAACAACCGCCGTGCTGTTTTCTCTGAAAAACATTCCGCGATACTTCACGCGGGAACCCTGGGTGATCATCGACAGTGTACCATGGTTCTGTATGATGAAGGACAATTATTTCACTGAACCTGGGTGGTTAGGATATGACTGGCTCGACACGGTAACGACTCCGTTCCTCCCTTTTGCTGCCATCCTGCTATTCAACGCTCTGACAGTCAGGCAAATTTTAGTGGCCAGTCGGGTCCGTAAGGGGCTGAGGGGTCAAAGCAGTGACCCGGAGATGGAGAGCAGGAGGAGGTCTGTGGTTTTACTCTTTGCCATCTCCGGCAGCTTCATCCTCCTGTGGATGACGCACACTGTGAATGTCATATAGTATCAGGTCTCTGGAAAAGGATTCGATTTCAATGATTCTGAATGGATCTTTCACTCTGCCGGGTTTTTGCTGCGGGATTTCAGCTGCTGCACAAACACATTTATTTACGTAGTGACTCAGTCGAAATTCAGGGAGCAGGTGATCAACGCGGTGAAATGTCCGTTCACATCGGTGCAACAATTCATTAGTAAAGCAGCGTCCTGAGCAGATGCCAGAGGCGGCCACAGAGTGCGGGGTTGTGCGGCGCAAACCACCGTACTGGAGTCTGAATATATCACTGGACCGGTCAGATGTCAGTCAAAGTACCACTGCGGAATGACTCCCCCCAGGGGATGTCTGGAAATGTGTAATTATACCGATTCACGCCCACCAACCGGAAAACTGAGAGTCACCTTACCCTTCCCGTTGTATGATTGGCGAATGTGAAGAATTCAGCCGGGGGTTGTATGAATAGCAGTTGACATTCCAAGTTAAAGGTGCATTCACGCCACCAAATGGTCTGAATTGTGGTGCAGAGAATTGAGAAATAAACCTCCCTTTTATTTTAACATTTTTTATCAAATGAAGCCAGAATTTACCCCCAGAAGCCCGATCGATTGTAAGTAGTGAAAGGTAACATTGTGAATTATATTAAAGTCACTAACTTAATAAAGATTTTTGCTGAAAAGTTTCAACTCCCAAAGATTGTAATAATAAGCCCATAATTTGATTTCTTTATAAATTACATGCTTCACACTACAGCATGCGTTCAAAGGTTTGATAATGACAAAACCTGCACAACTCAGAATGATGTTTTCCAACAAGATAAAATAAATAATTAAACATAGTAACACAATTCTAAGTCGTGTCAACAGAATGCATTCATTTCTTGTTTTACCCCCTTGTCCCATGAACACAACCGTTTAATCTAATGCACAACGGTGTCTTTTCTTATGCCTATTATTCCACCAGTTTTGAAGTAAGCCTATAAATTTGGACCCTACCATAGTTGGATTTCTATGGTCTATCATGAAGGGCAAATTATGAAAAATCACAACGATGACAAACGAGGTAATTTTGCTTGTCAATATGTACAAGGTCAGTTCGAATAACGGCAAAGAGGCATCTGGATAAATCGTGTCCTCTCACCTTACTTCTCTGCATCTAAGGGAGTAGCATCAGGTGCCATACTCCTGAACTATTTTTTACCACTGTAGTATGGGATCATGTACGGGTTTCGTTGCAAAGAATATATTTTAAAATCAATTCAGTTTTCCTTTCTGATTCATCAGCTGCATGTATTTACAATGAAATAACGCACCGTGGAAGTGTTGACATCCGTCAACACTGGTCTGGTCCCAGCATAAGTTTCTTCAGAAACGAATCTCTTTCCCATCTGTGTCAGGATCTTGAATCATTTCCAGGAGATTTGATGTCTGACAGTGTCAAAAGCTGTTGTACAGTTGATGAAACATAGGTAGATTTCTTTCATACCTGGATGGCTCGTTCACATAGACAGGAGGAGGGATGAGGTCCTGAAGTGTGAGTTTCCGGGACTAGGCAGAAGGCTGAAGAACAGGACCTCAAGGGTAGCATTCTCAGGATTCTCAGTGCTGCCAGTGATGGTAAGAATTGGAGGAGATGGCAGTTGAATGCGTGGCTGAGGAGTTGGTGCTAGGGGCAGGGTTTTAGATTTTTGGACCATTGGGATCTCTTCTGGGGAAGGTGGGACCTGTACAGAGTAGATGGGTTGCACCTGAACTCAAAGGGGAGCAATACCCTTGCTGGTAGGTTTGCTAGCATGGCTCGGGAGGGTTTAAACTAATTTGCAAGAGGGTGCGACCCAGAGCGATAGAACAGTGAAAGAAGTGCATGGAGTCAAGCCAGATCTAACATATAGAGAGGCTTTGAGAAAAGAGCAGCAGAATAAAGGGTATAAAGGTAGTAAGGTAGAAGGGCTAAAGTGTGTGTACTTCAATGCAAGCAGCATCAGGAACAAAGGTGATGAACTGAGAGCTTGGATACATACATGGAATTATGATGTAGTAGCCATTACGGAGACTTGGCGAGCACCAGGGCAGGAATGGATTCTCAATAAACCTGGATTTCAGTGCTTTAAAAGGGATAGAGAGGGGAGGAAAAGGGGAGGTGTGGTAGCATTACTGGTCAGGGATACTATTACAGCTGCACAAAGATGGGTAATGTAGCATGATCCTCTTTTGAGTCAGTATGGGTGGAAGTCTGGAACAGGAAGGGAGCAGTTACTCTACTGGGGGTATTCTATAGTCCCCCTGGTAGCAGCAGAGATACCGAGGAGCAGATTGGGAGGCAGATTATGGAAAGGTGCAAAAATAATTGGATTGTTATCATGGGTGACTTTAACTTCCCTAAAACTGATTGGCATTTGATTAGTTCCAAGCGATTAGATGGGGCAGAGGATGGATTCCTGTCACTGTATGTTGACAGGCCGACTAGGGGGAATGCCATACTAGTTCTAGTATTAGGTAACCAACTGGGTCAGGTCACAGATCTGTCAGTGGGTGAGCATCTGCGGGACAGAGAACACCGCTCTCTGACTTTTAGTATTCTCATGGAAAAGGATAGAATCAGAGAGGATAAGACCATATTTAATTGGAGAAGGGCAAATTATGAGGCTATAAGGCTAGAACTTGCTGGTGTGAATTGGGATGATGTTTTTGCACGGAAATGTACTATGGACATGCGTCGATGTTTAAAGATCTCTTGTAGGATGTTAGGGATAAATTTGTCCCGGTGAGTAAGATAAAGAATGGTAGGGTGAAGGAACCATGGGTGACAAGTGAAGAGGAAAATCTAGTCAGGTTGAAGAAGGCAGCATACATGAGGTTTAGGAAGCAAGGATCACATGGGTCTATTAACGAATATAGGGTAGCAAGAAAGGAGCTTAAGAAGGGTCTGAGAATAGCAAGAAGGAGGCATGAGAAGGCCTTGGCGAGTAGGGTAAAGGAATTCCCCAAGGCATTATTCAATTATGTGAAAAACAAAAGGATGACAGGAGTGAAGGTAGGACCGATTAGAGATTAAAGTGGGAAGATGTGCCTGGAGCTGTGGAAGTGAGCGAGGTCCTCAATGAATACTTCTCTTCCGTATTCACCACTGAGAGGGAACTTGATGACGGTGAGGACAATATGAGTGAGGTTGATGTTCTGCAGCATGTTGATACTAAGGGAGAGGTGGTGTTACAGTTGTGAAAATACATTAGGACGGATAAGTCCCCGGGGCCTGATGGAATATTCCCCAGGCTGCTCCACGAGGCAAGTGGAGAGATTGCTGAAACTCTGGCTAGGATCCTTATCTCCTCGTTGTCCACGGGAATGGTAGCGGAGGATTGGAGGGAGGCGAATGTTGTCCCCTTGTTCATAAAAAGTAGTAGGGGTATTCCAGGTAATTATAGACCAATGAGCCTTACGTCTGTTGTTGGAAAGCTGTTGGAAAAGATTCTTAGAGATAGGATCTATGGGCATTTAGAGAATCATGGTCTGATCAGGGACAGTCGGCATGGCTTTCTGAAGGGCAGATCGTGTCTAACAAGCCTCTTTTAAGAGGTGACCAGGCATATAGATAAGGGTAATGCAGTGGATGTGACCTACATGGATTTTAGTAATGCATTTGATAAGGTTCCACACGGTAGGCTTATTCAGAAAGTCAGAAGGCATGGGATACAGGGATGTTTGACCAGGTGGATTCAGAATTGGCTTGCCTGCAGAAAGCAGAGGGTTGTGGTGCAGGGAGTGCTTTCGGATTGGATGGTTGTGACTAGTGGTGTCCCACAAGGATCAGTTCTGGGACCCCTACTTTTCGTGATTTTTATTAATGACCTGGATGTGGTGGTAGAAGGAAGGGTTGGCAAGTTTGCAGAAGACACAAAGGTTGGTGGTGTTGTGGATATTGCAGAGGATTGTCAAAGATTGCAGAGAGACATTGATAGGATGCAGGAGTGGGCTGAAAAGTGGCAGATAGAGTTCAACCTGGAGAATGGTGAGGTGGTACACTTTGGAAGGACAAACTCCAAGGCAGAGTACAAAGTAAATGGCAGGATACTTGGAAGTGTGGAGGAGCAGAGGGATCTGGGGCTACATGTCCTCAGATCCCTGAAAGTTGCCTCACAGGTAGACAGAGTAGTTAAGAAAGCTTATGGGGTGTTAGCTTTCATGAGTCGAGGGATAGAGTTTAAGAGTCGCGATGTAATGATGCAGCTCTATAAAACTCTGGTTGGGCCACACTTGGAGTACTCTGTCCAGTTCTGGTCACCTCACTATAGGAAGGATGTGGAAGCATTAGAAAGGGTACAGAGGAGATTTACCAGGATGCTGCCTGGTTTAGAGAGTATGGATTATGATCAGAGATTAAGGAAGCCAGGGCTTTACTCTCTGGAGAGAAGGAGGATAAGAGGAGAAATGATAGAGGTATAGTTAATATTAAGGGGAATGGATAGAGTGGACGGCCAGCGCCTCTTCCCCAGGGCACCACTGCTCAATACAAGAGGACATGGCTTTAAGGTAAGGGGAGGGAAGTTCAAGGGGGACATGAGACGAAGATTTTATACTCAGAGAGTGGTTGGTGCGTGGAATACACTGCTGGAGTCAGTGGTGGAGGCAGATACAATAGTGAAGTTTAAGAGACTACTACACAGGAATATGGAGGAATTTAAATTTAGGGAGGCAGAGTTTAAGGGTCGGCACAACATAGTGGGACGAAGGGCCTGTACTGTGCTGTATTGTCCTATGCTCTATCTTTTTCTCGTTGGAATCTGTGCAGGAAGGCACAGAGGCGACTGTACTTTCTTAGAAGGTTGGCGTCATTCAATGTCTGTAGTGAGATGCTGAAGATGTTCTATAGGTCAGTTGTGGAGAGCGCCCTCTTCTTTGTAGTGGCGTGTTGGGGAGGAAGCATTAAGAAGAGGGACGCCTCGCGTCTTAATAAGCTGGTAAGGAAGGCGGGCTCTGTCGTGGGCAAAGTACTGGAGAGTTTAACATCGGTAGCTGAGCGAAGGGCGCTGAGTAGGCTACGGTCAATTATGGAAAACTCTGAACATCCTCTACATAGCACCATCCAGAGACACTCCCCAATGCCATTAGGCTTTACAATTCAACCGCCAGGACTTAAGAACTTTTTAAAAGCTATTATTAATGCTTTTTGAGATAGTGATTTAGATGCATATCATATTTTTTACTGAGTTAAGTATTGTATGTAATTAGTTTTGCTACAACAAGTGTATGGGACATTGGAAAAAAGTTGAATTTCCCCATGGGGATGAATAAACTATCTATCTATCTATCTATCTTTTAATTTAATGTTTTCTTGAAGGCACGACACAGTACAGAAAACGTAAGGCATTACATTTTCCTCCATTTTGCTTTTATACCTTACCCCTCAACAACACCACAATGTCATCAGTGGGACCTTCTGGGAGTTGTAGTCATGGTCCTCGCTCGCTCCTTGTCAAAGCATGTTTCTTCAGCCACCACAGACGTCACCGAAACAGACCCACCGAGGCGCGAAGGGGAATCAAACCCGTCCTTGTGGGCCCCGAGGCCGCGACACCGACAGAAGCGACTTGCTGATCTCCGCCATGGCAATGGAGCGGAAGAGGAGGGGCTGATCATGGGCCGATTTCCTCCAGCCTATCGTAGCTCAGACTTTACACTGACCCCTGCATTCATTGGCTGTAGTGCCTGTCGCTCAACTGGGAATTCCTAGGGTGATTAGTTTATGTGAACGTCAGTCAGCCTTCCTGTCTTTATGAGTTTGGATTTGGATTTATAACGGGAAAGGAAGCAAATTGGGAGAAATGTGAGTTTTTATGTGATGGTACATCAGTCTCCGAGTTACAATATTAACAATAAAAGGGCAAAGGCCGTGGTGAGGAAGGAGGTGATTTACTGGAGGTTATATGGAGATAATATTGGAAGGGATATCAAACTTGGAATTGTTTGGGATATGATTTAGAAAATGGGGGGATTTGTGGTGATCATAACATTCCAGTGTTGATTAATGAGGGCAAAATAGTTGTTACTGAAACAGGGAAGTTTGTGTTACTGGCTGGGTCATTTGTTGAGATTCACAATCAGGATAATTTCAGTGAAGAAGTTAAACAAAGTACGGATATGTATTTCAGTGCTGGAATGATGTGCTGGAAGTCAGCTGTAGCAATGATAGTATCACTGATGGAGAGATTTCTTTGTATGAATTTAAGACGTCTATTAATAATGCAGGTCAGGTGTTCCCCGGAAAGAGTGATATTTGAAATTGTAATTGTTTCTAATTCGCTTTTGTGAAGATATTAAATGTTTCAATTGTGCTTCTACTTTCCTCATGGAAAATGGAAATAGTAGTGCCAATTCTAAAACCTGGCAGATCCCCATCTGATCCTTCTAGTTATGGGCCGATATCGTGAATGTCTGATTTATGTAAACTTATGGAATGTACGGTAATCAAGCGCTTGAGTTATATTTTGGAAAGAGTAGTGATATAGTGTATTATTAGAGTGGATTTCGGAAGGGTGAAATGACATTAGATTCAGTTTTAGATTTGGAAGATGATATTCGGAAAACACAATTAAATAAAGAGATAGTAATAGCAGTATTTCTTGATACTGAAAAGGGAAATGATATGGAAGAAAGGACTTTTGATTAAATTAGGAGTGAGGGGGACATTGTATAATTTTTCTGTTTATTTTTGGATGGACTGTCCAAGTACCGGTCGGCATGTTATGTTTGTGTTTCAATGAGATAGAGAATGGGATCCCACAAGGCAGTATTTGTAGCCCTTCGTTATTTAATATTATGTTTAATGATATTTTCTCTGAGATGGGAAAATTGGATATCCTGGGTAAATCACAATATACAGATGACGTAGCTTTATAGATTAGAGGTATTAATTGCAATTTACAATTAATAAGTCAAACAGTGGGCAGATTGATGAGGATTTTAAGCTTTCAGTCGTGAAAACACATTACGTGGTTTACAAACAACATTAATAGACTTGCACTTGATTTTAAATTATGTCATTATTATCTTGAGGAATTGTCAGTGGTAAGATTTCTCAGTATGTGGATGGATAATAAGCTGATGTGGAAGCACCTATCAGTAAAATAATTGATAAATGTAAAGGAGCTTTAAATCTCCTCAGACATCTATGTGGGTATTCTTGGGTGCAACATGAAAATCTTTGTTGACCAATTATATTTGTTTAATTTGATCTGTTCTTGATTATGTCTGTGTGGCTTATGGATCAGCTTCATCTTCAATTTAAAAATCTATGTGATACAATTACAGACTTTGAGATTGTGTTCTGGTGCGGTAATGTTGTCTCCTGTTTTGGCTTTACTGATTGCAATGGGACAATTGCCCTCAAAGAAACAGAGGTTCAAGTTGATGTCAACATACTGGATTAATTTGCGGCGGCAAGGAAATGATCATCCTGTTAAAGGTGTGCTAGAGGACGGTTGGGGACATCACAAGAAGAGTGTTTTTTGTTCTGAGTGGCTGGATTCTTATCACGCTGGGAATACGGGTGTATTTGATGATACAATATGTCCCACTGTAGCTTTCTCTGTAACCACACCTTGTTTTTTCCAATGACTTCAGTTGATTTTATGTTACACGATCGGATTCGGTTCTGCCTGAGAGTCTGTTGGTTCATCAGTATATTAATGAAAGTTATTATCATACAGTAACCATTTTTATAGATGAATCCAAAGATAAGTTAACTGGGGATGTTGGTGTGGCTGTTTTTGTGTGCCTGAATTGCATGTAATGATAAAGAAATGACTTATAGCCATTTATCAGCATAGGAAGCAGAATTCTTTGCCAACAGTTTAGGCTTACAGTGGGTGGAGGAAATTGGTCCTTATAATTTGCTCAGAATACATTTCAGTTTTGATGAGTCTTAAACAGGTCATTCTGGCAGTAGGTCAGATTGACTGTTGAAAACTCCTCAAACGGTATTTCATATATAAAGTTTGATTTATATGTCTGCACATTATGGGCCCTGCACATCACACTGTTGAGGGAAATGATGATTTTGACTGTTTAGCACCAAAAGCTGTTAAATGTTAAGCTGTGGATATAGACCTTCCACTTAGCAAATTAGAAGCTAAAGGGCTGGTAGTGTTAAGAATTGGGGGCTTATGACAAGACGTAGGATAATGTACATAAGGACAGACACCTTTACAGAATACATAAACCTGTTGGGTTTATAGAAGAAGGGCTTAAAACAAGGGAAGGAATGATATTGACATGGCATAGAAATGTCCACACTATGCTTAATTATGCCTTGTAACTAATTGGAAAACTTCATTCTGTGTCGTGTACAGTTTGTCATTATGAAACTGTCGAAACACATACTATTTCAATGTGAAGCGTATAAGGCTGAAGAAAAATCAAATGCAGTCTTCAGTACAATCTTTGCGAGGGTAGATAGTTTTCAAATAAAAACTATTAAATTATGGGACTGACTTTAAATCAATTCATAGTTTGAGCTGGAAAAGGCATGTAATAATTGTGTTAAACCGAAGGAAATGACATACAGGGTAGCAAAGGTGAGTGGGATGACGGATTATTGGGATGCTCTTAAAATCCAACAAAAGGCAATGAAAAAAGCCATAAGAATGGTCAAGACGAAATATGAGGGCAAACTGGCCAATAATATAAATCAGGATACTAAAAGTTTAGTTTTCAGTTACATGAAGAGTGAAAGGGAGATGAGAGTTGATACTGGACCACTGGAAAATGATGCTGGTGAAGTAGTAATGGTGGACAAAGAAATGGCAGATGAACTTAATGAACAATCTTCACTGTCTTTTCTGGTCAGCACCACCCCCACTTGTCCCATTTAACCTGTCTCATTACGAGTGGACTTTAGGACCCGGGGGAGCTCAGGACCCGCCGCCCGCAACTGCTGCTGAATCCCCGGTGTTACTGTTCGGTTGACGGATGCGGTGAACGAGTTAAAATTAATCAATCGACAATTCTTATGTCGTGTTTATTTCACTCCATAGAACCATAGAACACTACAGCACAGAAAACAGGCCATTTGGTGCTTCTAGTCTGTGCGGAAACTTTATTCCGCTCGTCCCATTGACCTGCACCCAGTCCGTAACCCTCCAGACCTCTCCCATCCAGGTATCTATCCAATTTATTCTTAAAACTTAAGAGTGAGCCTGCATTTACCATGTCAGATGGCAGCTCGTTCCACACTCCCACCACTCTCTGAGTGAAGATCCTCCTAATGTTCCCCCTAAACCTTTCCCCTTTCACCCTAAAACCATGTCCTCTCATATTTATCTTTCCTAATCTAAATGGAAAGAACTTACTCGCATTTACTGTCTTTACCCCACATAATTTTGTAAACCTCTATCAAATCTCCCCTCATTCTTCTACGCTTCAAGGAATAAAGTCCCAACCTGTTCAATCTTTCCCTGTAACTCAACTCCTGAAGACCTGGCAACATCCTAGTAAATCTCTGCACTCTTTCAATCTCTCCAACCTCTCCATGGATACCTCATGTCTGAACTTTCTGAACCAACCTCCCATGTGGGACCTTGTCAAAGGCCTTACTAAAGTTCATGTAGACAACATCCACAGCCTTTCCTTCACCTACTTAGTTGGTAACCTCCTCGAAAAACTCTTTGAGATTCATTAAACACGATCTACCATGCACAAAACCATACTGACTATCCTTAATCAGCCCTTGGCTGTCCAAATACTTGTAAATCCGATTTCTCAGAACATCTTCCAATTATTTACTTACTACTGATGTCAGGCTCACTGACCTATAATTACCTGGTTTACTATTGGAGCCTTTTTTAAACAATGGAATAACAAGAGCTACCCTCCAATCCTCCGGAACTGCACCCGTGGCTGAGCACATTTTAAATATTTCTGTCAGGGCCCCTGCAATTTCTACTCTAGTCTCTCTCAAGGTCCGAGGAAATATCAAGTCAGGTCTGGGGGATTTATCTACCTTTATTCGCTGTAAGGCAGCAAGCACCTCCTCCTCTTTAATCTACAAATGTTGCATGACACTACTGTTTGTTTCCCTTCCTTCCATATACACTATGTCAGTTTCCTGAGTAAATAGTGATGCAAAAAAACTGTTTAAGATCTCCCCCATCTCGTGAGGCTTCACACTACTCTGATCTTCTAGGGGACCAATTTTGTCCCTTACTATCCTTTTACTCTTATTAGACTTGTAGAAACCCTTCAGGTTTTCCTTCACATTATCTGCCAAAGCCACCTCATGTCTTTTTTCCTTCCTGATTTCCTTCTTTAGTATTTTCTTATGTTTTCTATACTCTTCAAGTAACTCATTTGCTCTTTGTTGCCTCTAGCTGCTATACACTTCTCTCTTTTTCTTAACCAGATCGCCAATATCCCTTGAAAACCAAGGTTCCCTGTGCCTGTTAACTTTGTCTTTTATCCTGGCAGGAAAATGCAAACTCTGCACCCTCAAAATTTCACATTTGGAGGCCTTCCACTTACTGAACACATCCTTGTCAGGAAAAAAAAACTTATCCCAATCCAGTCTTCCTAGATCCTTTTTCATTTCCACAAAATTAGCCCTTCTCCAATTTAGAACCTCAACTCGAGGACCAGACCCATCCTTATCCATAATTAACTTGAAACTAATCACATTATGGTCACTGGACCCAAAATGTCCGCCCACACATACTTCTGTCACCTGACCTGTCTGGTTTCCTAATAGGAGATCAAGTATTGCATCCTCTCTCGTAGGTACCTCTATATATTGATTTAGAAAACTTTCCTGAAAACAGTTCACAAACTCCAAGCCATCTAGCCCTATTACAGTTTGGGAGTTCCAGTCAATATGTGGAAAGTTAAAAGCCCCTACTATTACAACTTCCTGTTTCTTACATCAGTCTACTATCTTTATACAGATTCACTCCTCCAATTCTCTCTGACTATTGGGCTGTCTATAATATACCCCTATTAGTGTGGTAACACCTTTCCCGTTCCTCAGCTCCACCCATATGGCCTCTGTAGACAAGCCCTCCGGTCTGTCCTGTCTACACACAGCTGTGATATTTTCCCTGACTTGTAATGCCACTCCTCCCCCTTTCATCCTTCCCCCTCTATCATGTCTGAAACAACGAATATTTCTATCATGTATAAACCTTAGGTGGGAGGTTATCTTTTTGTATTAATGTATTAAAAATAAATTATAAATTCTACCAATGAGAATTACAAATTCTCTTACTAAAGGATTCATATTCAAAATAGTATCCAACAAATCAGATTCTTGCATATATGGGAACTTAGATAATTAATTTTTGTAAAAAAAATTTCTAACCTGAAGATATTGCAGTAAGTGTGTATGAGAGAGAGAATATTTGCTAATTAACTCTTCAAAAGTCATCAATCAACCATCACAAAATAAATGATAATAAAAATAAGTAAATCTGCAAAAAAAAAACAGATCCCCTTAATCACTAAAGATTAAACAAGTTTGGGAGAGAGAACTTAATATGACCTTTGTTAATGAAGATGGTAAATTCTTCTTTAATATGTGCCAATCAGTGTTTAATTCAATTTAAAATTGTTCACTGTTACTATTTAACAAAGGAGAGACTATCCAAAACATTTCCTAACATAGACAACTATTGCGATAGGTATAAAACTGAAGTAGCCACTTTTTCACATATGTTCTGGTCATGTTCTTCATCAAAATCTTTTTGGAAATCTTTATTTTCTACAATTTCTAAAGCTCTGAAAATTAATTTACAACCTAATGTACAAACCTTTGATTTCTGTCTATACATGCAGTCCTCGCATGGCCTTTATCCTCCTCCACCTCACTATCTGCTCTAACACTCTGGTTCCCCTCCCTCTGCAAATCTAGTTTAACCCCCTCTTCCCGCCCCCCAGCAGCACTGGCAAATCTACCCGCAAGGATGTTAGTCCCCCTCCAGTTCAGGGGCAAACCGTCCCGTCGGACCAGGCCCCACCTTCCCGGGAACAAAGCCCAATTGTCCAGAAACATGAAGCCCTCCCTCCTGCGCCATCTCCTTAGCCACGTATTTAGCTGCACTCTCCGCACATTTATATTTACAGGGACTTTACTCCTGACGCCGGTCCCGGGACCAGACCCGTTTACAGACCCGGAGCGGAACCGGAGCAGATTCTCAGCCACTGGTTTTCACCCACAGTCCGGAAGAAAGGATAAAGTTTCCCCGTGAATTTATTCCCAGTGAAGGTGTGGAGATGGGACTTGGTCTCCGCGTTGTAAAATGAAACTGTCCCGGACTCGTAACTGAGATAAACTCCCACCCTCCCGGGGATGGGACCGGCAGCGAGACGGGACCCGGGGGTGGGGGGACCGGACACGTCACAATCCCGATGTAACACGTCACCAACCCGCCTGATGACCCAGAATCCGGTCTCCGGTCTCAGACTGACCCGTCTCTTCCTCTCCACAGACTCTGCGGCGACTCCCAGACACCAGACCCTAATCTCCGTCACCTCCACCTCCCAGTAATGTCTCCCCGATGTGAATCCCTCCGATCCCAGCACACAAGGCCGGTCTGTGAATCTCTTCCCGGTGTCAGGGAGATCCCTCCGGGTCCGGGTCCGGGTCCATCTCACACTCTTCCGATCCTCAGACACCTCGAGCCGCGGATGCGCCGTTTCCACATCCAGGGTGACAGAGACTGGGGGGAGAAGCAGAGAATTAGAGAGTCTCCGGGGATCGGAGGGAGACTCGGGCAGCGCGGCCCCCGGGGATCGGGGGGGAGACTCGGACAGCGCGGCCCCAGGGATCGGGGGGAGACTCGGACAGCGCGGCCCCGGGGATCGGGGGGAGGAGACTCGGGCAGCGCGGCCCCGGGGATCGGGGGGAGACTCGGGCAGCGCGGCCCCGGGGATCGGGGGGAGACTCGGACAGCGCGACCCCGGGGATCGGGGGGAGACTCGGACAGCGCGGCCCCGGGCATCGGGGGGAGGAGACTCGGACAGCGCGGCCCCGGGGATCGGGGGGAGACTCGGGCAGCGCGGCCCCCGGGGATCGGGGGGAGACTCGGACAGCGCGACCCCGGGGATCGGGGGGAGACTCGGGCAGCGCGACCCCCGGGGATCGGAGGGGAGACTCGGGCAGCGCGGCCCCGGGGATCGGAGGG
Source organism: Hemitrygon akajei (assembly GCF_048418815.1). Lineage (NCBI taxonomy): Eukaryota > Metazoa > Chordata > Chondrichthyes > Myliobatiformes > Dasyatidae > Hemitrygon > Hemitrygon akajei. The sequence continues at coordinate 1,229,142 of NW_027332010.1, forward strand.
GAGACTCGGGCAGCGCGGCCCCGGGGATCGGGGGGAGACTCGGACAGCGCGGCCCCGGGGATCGGGGGGGAGACTCGGACAGCGCGGCCCCGGGGATCGGGGGGGAGACTCGGGTAGTGCGGGCCCCGGGGATCGGAGGGGAGACTCGGGCAGCGCGGGCCCCGGGGATCGGGGGGAGACTCGGGTAGCGCGGCCCCGGGGATCGGGGGGAGACTCGGGGCAGCGCGGCCCCGGGGATCGGGGGGAGACTCGGACAGCGCGGCCCCCGGGATCGGTGGGAGACTCGGACAGCGCGGCCCCGGGGATCGGGGGGAGACTCGGGTTAGCACGGCCCCGGGGATCGGAGGGGAGACTCGGGCAGCGCGGCCCCGGGGATCGGGGGGGAGACTCGGGCGGCGCGGCTCCGGGGATCGGGGGGAGACTCGGACAGCGCGACCACGGGGATCGGGGAGAGACTCGGACAGCGCGGCCCCGGGGATCGGGGGGAGACTCGGGCAGCGCGACCCCGGGGGATCGGGGGGGAGACTCGGGCAGCGCGGCCCTGGGGATCGGGGGGGGGGGGGGGAGACTCGGGCAGCGCGGCCCCTGGGATCGGGGGGAGACTCGGACAGCACGACCCCGGGGATCGGGGGGAGACTCGGACAGCGCGGCCCCGGGGATCGGGGGGGAGACTCGGGCAGCGCGGCCCCGAGGATCGGGAGGGGGAGACTCGGACAGCGCGACCCCCGGGGATCGGGGGGAGACTCGGGCAGCGCGGCCCCCGGGGATCGGGGGGAGACTCGGGCAGCGCGGCCCCGGGGATCGGGGGGAGACTCGGGCAGCGCGGCCCCGGGGATCAGGGGGAGACTCGGACAGCGCGGGCCCCGGAGGATCGGGGGGAGACTCGGGCAGCGCGGCCCCGAGGATCGGGAGGGGAGACTCGGACAGCGCGACCCCGGGGATCGTGGGGAGACCTCGGACAGCGCGACCCCGGGGATCGGGGGAGACTCGGGCCGCGCGGCCCCAGGGATCGGGGGGAGACTCGGGCCGCGCGGGCCCCGGGGATCGGGGGGAGACTCGGGCAGCGCGGCCCCGGGGATCGGGGGGAGACTCGGGCAGCGCGGCCCCGGGGATCGGGGGGAGACTCGGACAGCCCGGCCCCGGGGATCGGGGGGGGTGAGGGGGAGACTCGGACAGCGCGGGCCCCGGGGATCGGGGGGGAGACTCGGGCAGCGCGGCCCCGAGGATCGGGGAGGGGAGACTCGGACAGCGCGACCCCGGGATCGGGGGGGAGACTCGGGCAGCGCGGCCCCGGAGATCGGGGGGAGACTCGGGCAGCGCGGGCCCCGGGGATCGGGGGGGAGACTCGGGCAGCGCGGCCACGGGGATCGGGGGGAGACTCGGACAGCACGACCCCGGGATCGGGGGGGGACTCGGACAGCGCGGCCCCGGGGATCGGGGGGGAGACTCGGGCAGCGCGGCCCCGAGGATCGGGGGGGGAGACTCGGGCAGCGCGGCCCAGAGGATCGTGGGGGGGGAGACTCGGGCAGCCCGGCCCCGGGGATCGGGGGGGGTGAGGGGGGAGACTCGGACAGCGCGGCCCCGGGGATCGGGGGGGAGACTCGGGCAGCGCGGCCCCCGAGGATCGGGAGGGGAGACTCGGACAGCGCGACCCCGGGGGATCGGGGGGAGACTCGGGCAGCGCGGCCCCGGGATCGGGGGGAGACTCGGGCAGCGCGGCCCCGGGGATCGGGGGGAGACTCGGGCAGCGCGGCCCCGGGGATCAGGGGGAGACTCGGACAGCGCGGGCCCCGGAGGATCGGGGGGGAGACTCGGGCAGCGCGGCCCCGAGGATCGGGAGGGGAGACTCGGACAGCGCGACCCCCGGGGATCGTGGGGAGACTCGGACAGCGCGACCCCGGGGATCGGGGGGAGACTCGGGCCGCGCGGCCCCAGGGATCGGGGGGAGACTCGGGCCGCGCGGCCCCGGGGATCGGGGGGGGAGACTCGGGCAGCGCGGCCCCGGGGATCGGGGGAGACTCGGGCAGCGCGGCCCCGGGGATCGGGGGGAGACTCGGACAGCCCGGCCCCGGGGATCGGGGGGGGTGAGGGGGAGGACTCGAACAGTGCGGCCCCGGGGATCGGGGGGGAGACTCGGGCAGGCGCGGCCCCGAGGATCGGGAGGGGAGACTCGGACAGCGCGACCCCGGGGATCGGGGGGAGACTCGGGCAGCGCGGCCCCGGGGGATCGGGGGGGAGACTCGGGCAGCGCGGCCCCGGGGATCGGGGGGGAGACTCGGGCAGCGGCGGCCACGGGGATCGGGGGGAGACTCGGACAGCGCGGCCCCGGGGATCGGGGGGAGACTCGGCAGCGCGGGCCCCGGGGATCGGGGGGAGACTCGGGCAGCGCGGCCCCGGGGATCAGGGGGAGACTCGGACAGCGCGGCCCCGGAGGATCGGGGGGAGACTCGGGCAGCGCGGGCCCCGAGGATCGGGAGGGGAGACTCGGACAGCGCGACCCCGGGGATCGGGGGGGAGACTCGGGCAGCGCGGACCCCGGGGATCGGGGGGAGACTCGGACGGCGCGGCCCTGGGGATCGGGGGGGGGGGGGGGAGACTCGGACAGCGCGACCCCCGGGGATCGGGGGGAGACTCGGGCAGCGCCGGCCCCGGGGATCGGGGGGAGACTCGGGCCGGCGCGGCCCCGGGGATCGGGGGGGAGACTCGGGCCGCGCGGCCCCGGGGATCGGGGGGAGACTCGGGCAGCGCGGCCCCGGGGATCGGGGGGAGACTCGGGCAGCGCGGCCCCGGGATCGGGGGGAGACTCGGACAGCCCGGCCCCGGGGATCGGGGGGGGTGAGGGGGAGACTCGGACAGCGCGGCCCCGGGGATCGGGGGGGGGGAGACTCGGGCAGCGCGGCCCCGAGGATCGGGAGGGGAGACTCGGACAGCGCGACCCCGGGGATCGGGGGGAGACTCGGGCAGCGCGGGCCCCGGGGATCGGGGGGAGACTCGGGCAGCGCGGCCCCGGGGATCGGGGGGAGACTCGGGCAGCGCGGGCCCCCGGGGATCAGGGGGAGACTCGGACAGCGCGGCCCCGGAGGATCGGGGGGGAGACTCGGGCAGCGCGGCCCCGAGGATCGGGAGGGGAGACTCGGACAGGCGCGACCCCGGGGATCGGGGGGAGACTCGGACAGCGCGACCCCGGGGATCGGGGGGAGACTCGGGCCGCGCGGCCCCAGGGGATCGGGGGGAGACTCGGGCCGCGCGGCCCCGGGGGATCGGGGGGAGACTCGGGGCAGCGCGGCCCCGGGGATCGGGGGGAGACTCGGGCAGGCGCGGCCCCGGGGATCGGGGGGAGACTCGGGACAGCCCGGCCCCGGGGGATGTCGGGGGGGGGTGAGGGGGAGACTCGGACAGCGCGGCCCCGGGGATCGGGGGGGAGACTCGGGCAGCGCGGCCCCGAGGATCGGGGAGGGGAGACTCGGACAGCGCGACCCCGGGGATCGGGGGGGAGACTCGGGCAGCGCGGCCCCGGGGATCGGGGGGAGACTCGGCAGCGCGGCCCCGGGATCGGGGGGAGACTCGGGCAGCGCGGCCACGGGGATCGGGGGGAGACTCGGACAGCGCGGCCCCGGGGATCGGGGGGGGAGACTCGGGGGAGACTCGGGCAGCGCGGGCCCCGGGGATCGGGGGGAGACTCGGGCAGCGCGGCCCCGGGGATCAGGGGGAGACTCGGACAGCGCGGCCCCGGAGGATCGGGGGGAGACTCGGGCAGCGCGGCCCCGAGGATCGGGAGGGGAGACTCGGACAGCGCGACCCCGGGGATCGGGGGGGGGGGAGACTCGGGCAGCGCGGCCCCGGGGATCGGGGGGGGGGGGAGACTCGGGCAGCGCGGCCACGGGGATCGGGGGGAGACTCGGGCAGCGCGACCCCGGGGATCGGGGGGAGACTCGGGCAGCGCGACCCCGGGGATCGGGGGGAGACTCGGGCAGCGGGGCCCCGGGGATCGGGGGGAGACTCGGGCAGCGCGGCCCCGGGGATCGGGGGGAGACCTCGGACAGCGCGACCCCGGGGATCGGGGGGGGGGGGGAGACTCGGACAGCGCGGCCCCGGGGATCGGGGGGGGGGGGGGAGACTCGGGCAGCGCGGCCACGGGGATCGGGGGGAGACTCGGACAGCGCGGCCCCGGGGATCGGGGGGAGACTCGGGCAGCGCGGCCCCGGGGATCGGGGGGAGACTCGGGCAGCGCGGCCCCGGGGATCAGGGGGAGACTCGGACAGCGCGGCCCCGGAGGATCGGGGGGAGACTCGGGCAGCGCGGCCCCGAGGATCGGGAGGGGAGACTCGGACAGCGCGACCCCGGGGATCGGGGGGAGACTCGGACAGCGCGACCCCGGGGATCGGGGGGAGACTCGGGCAGCGCGGCCCCGGGGATCGGGGGGAGACTCGTACAGCGCGGCCCCGGGGATCGGGGGGAGACTCGGGCCGCGCGGCCCCGGGGATCGGGGGGAGACTCGGGCAGCGCGGCCTCGGGTATCGGGGGGGGGAGACTCGGGCAGCGCGGCCCCGAGGATCGGGGGGGGGGGGGAGACTCGGGCAGCGCGGCCCCGAGGATCGGGGGGGGAGACTCGGACAGCGCTGCCCCGGGGATCGGGGGGGAGACTCGGGCAGCGCGGCCCCGGGGACAGAGGGAAAGGCCGCTGGGCCTCGGGCGCGGTCGGGTGGCCGACACGAACCTTTGATTCGACAAAAGCAGATGTCTCCACAAGGGTTTTCCGCTGGACAGGGGAAACATCCTCCCTCACTCCTGCCTGTTGCCCCCTGAAAGAATTTTGTGTTTCCATGAGATCTCCTCTCATTCTCCGAAACTGGGAACAGAGAACATAGAGCAGTACAGCACAGGAACAGGCCCTTCATTCAATGTTCACATTCATTTGTGAGTGTGAAGTGGGGCAGTGTGATGGTTTGAGACAGTAAAGGAGGTGATAATGGGAACCAGTAGGGGAGAGATGAATGGCAGATTGAACCAGGAGGGGGAGGAGTGGAAAGCCTGTGGGTGAACTGTGTGTGTAGACGTGATGAGAAGCTAGAGGGGGCAAAGATGGGAGATGAGGATGGCTTTGTCCCCTTTCCCAGAACCCCATCCCTCGCAGCCCCTCATTAGTACAGGGGATGAATTTGCAGGAACCCTTCAGCAACACAGGTCCTGATGAAGTGTTTCAGTCTGAACCGTCGACTGTTTATTCTTTTCCATAGAAACTTCCCGGCCTGCTGTTCCCCCAACAATTTGTGTGTGTGTTACTCTGCTTTAAATATACTCAATTATTTGGCATCCACAGTTGCCTGTGGCAGATTCACTATCCTGTGGATAAAGGAATTCCTCGTCATCTCTGTCCTAAATGGACATCCCTATAGTCGGAGCCTGTGCTTACCGTTCTCGACCCACCCACATCCTCCCAACATCAACTCTCTCCAGACAGGAGTCAGAAAGATCTGGCGAGACCCTTCATCAGGACCTGTGTAGCTTGGATTACCAGCATCTGCAGATTTTCTCCCGTTTGATTTTTAAAGCAGAAGTTAATAAGTAAACTTCTTGATTAGTCAGAGTCTCAAAAGTTATGGGAAGGAGGCAGGAGAATAGGGTTGAGAGGGATAATAAATCAGCCATTCTTCTAAACTCGCGTGAGTACAGGCCCAGAACCATCAAACACTCCTCATATGTTAACTCTTTCATTCCCGGAATTATTCTTGTGAATCTTCTGGACCCCCTCCAATGCCAGCACATGTTTTCCGATAGAAGGGACCCAAAACTGCTCACAATACTCCAAGTGTGGTCTGACCAATGCCTTATTAAAACCTCAGAATTACATCCTTGCTCTTGTACTCTAATCCTCTCGAAATGAAAGCACACATTGAGTTTGCCAAACTTATCACTGACACAAACTGCAAGTTAACCTTCAGGGAATCCTGCACAACGACACCCATGTCCCTTTGCAACTCAGATTTTTGAATTTCACCCTGTTTACAGAATTGTCTATGCTTTTATTCCTTCGACCAAAGTCGTACCTGCCTAAGTTTGTACCTGCCAAACTCTACCTGTGCTACAAGATCCTTATTACGTATACTGGTGCATTCAAATAAGACCATAAGACAAAGCAGCAGAAGCCGGCCATTCGGCCCTTCGAATCAGCTCCACCATTTAATCATGAGCTGATCCATTCTCCCATTTAGTCCCACCCCCCACCTTTTCACCATGACCTTTGATGCCCTGGCTACTCACATACCTATCAATCTCTGTCTTAAATACACCCAATGACTTGACATCCACTGCCGCAAGAAATTCACAGATTCACCACCCTCTGGCTAAAAAAAATTCTTCGCATCTCCCTTCTGAATGGGCGCCCTTCAATGCTTAAATCATGCTCTCTCGTACTAGACTCCCCCACCATGGGAAACAACTTTGCCAAAACCACTCTCGAAATGTTTCTGTGAGGTTCCCCGTCATTCTTCTAAACTCCACGGAGTACAGTCCAAGAGCGGTCAAATGTTCCTCATATGTTAACCCTCTCATTCCCGGAATCATTCTAGCGAGTCTTCTCTGAACCCTCTCCAATGTCAGAACATCCTTTCTTAAAGAAGGAGTCCAAAACTGCACACAGTATTCCAAGTGAGGTCTTACCAGTTCCTTATAGAGCCTCAACATCACATCCCTGCTCCTATACTATATTCCTCTAGAAATTAATGTCAGCATTGCATTCACCTTCTTCACCACCGACTCAACCTGGAGGTTAACCTTCAGGGTATCCTGCACGAGTACTCCCAAGTCCCTTTGCATCTCAGAACTTTGAATTCTCTCTACATTTAAATAATAGTCTGCCGATTTATTTCTTCTACCAACGTGCATGACCATACACTTTTCAACATTGTATTTCATTTGCCACTTCTTTGACCATTCTCATAATCTATCCAAGTCTCTCTGCAGACTCTCTGTTTCCTCAGCACTACCGTCCCCTCCACCTATCTTTGTATCATCAGCAAACTTAGCTACAAAGCTATCTATTCCATCATCCAAATCGTTGATATACAACGTAAAAAGATGCGGCCCCAACACGGACCCCTGTGGAACACCACTGGTAACTGGCTGCCAACCAGAATGGGATCCCTTTATTCCCACTCTCTGTTTCCTGCCAATCAGCCAATGCTCTATCCACATATGTAACTTTCCCGTAATTCCATGGGCTCTTATCTTGTTTCGCAGCCTCATGTGCG